>NC_051240.1:17563471-17650971 GCF_015220715.1 Pygocentrus nattereri
GGATCAGCGGTGCTGATGCAAACAGGAAATCCACCGTAGAGCAGACCATCTTATTTCAGTTCAGTCTTTGCAGGTCTAGAATTGGGAGTCAGGAAACAGTTAATACAATCATCTGGTGGCCACAAGGTTTTCATTCCAGCCAAACAGAAACACACGTAATATAACTCATATTTAACAGTCGAGGACTAAAATCAACTGATTAAATAAGAGAAATCAAGTGTTTGACTGCAACGAAAACCTGCAGTCCCACCAGTTCTGTATGAAAAAGTTTGGTGACCCTTGGACAAAACGACGCCTATTAAAAATGATGTCACCAACTCCGTCACAAACTTTACGTTTACTTTCCTGCGGAGTCTAGTTTCCTACCACAGTCTGCTCCACCTCCAGCTCCAGCTAATGAACATCTTCAGAAGTCCTTGATTGGCTGGATCAGGGGGCAGCATTCTAGTTGCAGGTCAGAAATAAACTCACTGGAAAAAAGATCTCCAGGGAGAGGGTTGGTAACCACTTCTCTAACTGTAGCCAGCAAGGTGCACCTACAAGGTTGGTGTTTGTAATAAAGTGGCCAGTCAGTGTTTATAAGCAATCTGGCTCTGAGCTTCCTCATTCATTCTCAAGAAGCGGGCATGTGAGTCCAAGGAGCATCCTTAGCCACTCCGAGCTCTGGATCTGGGGCAGTGTTGATGAGGGAGAATGGAGAGACGTCTCAAAGGTTAAGCCTGTAATTGTTTTCCCTCTTAGAGACATTAAAGAGTTTCTCAGCACAAACAGATGGCCACAAAACAAAAGCAGGCGTTTTTCTCCAGGACCATCCCCCTGAGTAACGTGAGACGTTTCGCAGCATCTCACGTGGCATCCACGGAGCGACGTTCCTATTTATCTCACGTGTCATTCGGTGTGAGCTACCTGCAACTGGCGGTGTGACCTCCGGCGCGGGTGCATTCATTTCGCCTCACCGTTTCTACAGAGTCAATTAATAAAAAGTGACGAGGTCTCCAGCAAATGAACACCCACTGATAAATGAGGGGTCTGGACTTAATTGCTTAGTAAATTAAGAGCTCACAATAGTGACGGTGTGCACCGGTTTTAATATTTAAAAACTCATTAGATGTTGAAACGTCTGGCTCAGTTAAGTGGGTAGTGATGCACACCGTGCCCAAAAGGACCGAAAGATAAAACGGAGCAGGGCTTGAAAGTACATGGGGCAACTAGGGGGCTGGGAGGTTTGTTCTTCACCCCAGTGGACATCCTGATGTGTACCGTGCCATCTTTAGTGTATGTAACTAAGTGGCTTTCATACCAGCGTTTAGGGGCCCAAGCACTCGCAGGAAAGCACACCCCTGACAAAAAGATAAACATTACCAAATGTTCATGTTTTCCACCAAGAAATGAGACACAAGCTTCTGAATGTACTTAATAACATTATGGATTTGTTGCAACATCATTTGCATGACAACAGGCTGCTAGAATGCCTGCAATAGTGGACATGATATGATCTTGATTATTATGGAGTCATAACAGTGCTCTACGGCAAGGGAAAATGGAGCAAGTTGAGCCCGCCGAAGCTGAGGACACCGAGCGTTTATAATGATGGATTGCTTTCAGTAATTTCTCTTTATTATGATTGGGCAAGATCAATATTTTAACAGTTCAGTTACGGCCTTTAGTACAGTACTTAATATGTATTATTCATAACCTTTGTCAGCGCGGGCGGGCCAGCATATCTCAGGCTGAGAGAGAGAGAGAGGGAGAGCAAGAGAGCGAGAGAGAGGGAGGCTGTTCAGGATTCTGCCTGTGAACCACAAATGAATGCGAAATGGTAATAGTAGACAATAAGCACTGCCTATTTAATGCTACACATAGAAAGGTGTGCAGGGCATGCGTCACACATTCATGGCTAAATATGTCATTGTGAAACGAATAACAACAGCACTGCTTTGATTTACATGAAAAATGATGTGTAACTTGTTTTGTATTAGATAGAAGTGCAGGCAGATTTAAAGTGCAGGCAGGCAAATGTAAATACAATCATTCGAAAGGAGAAATGACATAAAACAATGATGAGTTCTTATGTACTTTACAAGAATTATGTTAGGATCTATTTAAACTCACATCTTTCATTTATAGGGTGTTATAATTTTTCTTCAGGGGGTGTCTGTCCCAAACCCTTACCCCTAAATTTCAACTTTTTTCCCAAGATATTTTTGATTTCTTTTAAAGTGAAGATTTACATTTCTCATTCATTTATGAAAAAAAAAGCTGTCCCATGATTACATGGCACCACTGTAACACCAGTGGGAGGAGCCTTATTGTAGCCACACCCCTGTAGTTCAGAGTAGGAAATGAGACAGCATCTCTGTCTCTCATGGCCACATGGTGAGTGGTACCAGCTCATTGTTTTGAAGATAATTTACCCCAAAGTCTGAAAATCAGTGTGGAACACTAAGAATTATCACTATACTATACTATGCTATACTATATTATAATATAATTAAAGGTATAGAGTCATTCAAAGCAAATATATTTTAGTCCAAGTCAAAAGCCTAAAATGTGTTTTTAGCTCTGACTTTTTTGAACCAATTTGATAGAATTGTCCATATATAAACGAACTCAGTGCTGGCTTCAACCTTCACCAGGCACGTGACCTACACTTGAACATCCACCTATCTTTTACAGCTTTGGCTTGTAATACCCCAGCGCCAGAGAGCGGTGTGTGTTTCACTGACACACTTTGCCGGAGCTGGGAGTAAAACCACTGGGATTAGACACTCCGACACACTCCTATCTGGTCACACACTCCGTCGCTGCACAGGAAAGGTCTGTCACAATCAAAGCCTCGCCTCCAATCTCCTCCCAGCAAGGCAAAAAAAGAGGATTTCTTAGTGAGCTCCTAACCATCTTCCCCTTCTCTCTCTCTCTCTCTCTTTTTTTCTGAAAAGCAAATCCTTCTCCCCCCACCCCCCCAAACCAGCCTCCCCAAACTCCTGGCCTGGCCTCACCTCCGCCGTATTTAAAGTCCCTAGGTGGAACGGGAAAAGGGAGCGGGGCCCCGGAAAGTTTTGTGGCGGCCGGCCCCTGATTAGATCGGCGGTGGTAATAGGCTCCTCTCCTCCGCCGCTGCCGCGGAGGACTCGGCCCCCGCTCCCCCGGCAGCCGCCGCGACTAGAATTAATCAGCTCTTCTGGGAGCTTCCTCCAGCCCCCTTCTCCGCAGGCGAGCCACTCCGGAGTCATTTACCAGCCAATCCGACTGTCAGGCTTCTGTCATTTAGGCCTTTTCATTACACGCAACCCTCCCCCCCACCACCACCCAACCATCTCTCTTTCTCTCTCAACAAAAAAAGGAAAGAGAGAGAGAGAGAGAGAGAGAGAGAGAGACAGAAAGAGAGGGGAAAATTGAAATGGGTGACAGATTAGCCTAATGCATGAGGTACTTTTTATAGATGGCTATTATTATTACTCCCCTTTTTTCCATACCAAACAGACAGAGAGTGTAGTAATGCAAAAAAAAAAAAAAAAGAAAAAGGGATGAGTGTGGAGGGAGGCATGGAGGAAGGGAGATAGAGAGACAGAAAAGAGAGAGGGATGATGAAAGACAGAGAGGTGCGAGTGTGAAGGACGCCAGCTTTTTCAGGTGAGCATTTTTTCGGCGGTAATTAGGATCTCGAGGAGCTAACGAAGGCAAACATGAGCAGCGCTAGCAGCGCCGTTGTCCTAAATGTGACAATAGGTGGGCCAGCTTTGTTCCTCGTTTATGGGACCTCGGAGCCATAACTACCAATTACCGCCGCTCCCCGTCCCCTGGGCCCGGGGGCCTGCTAGCTCTGCCCGCACTGCCACGCTAAGCCCTGCTTAAGTGACCTATTTTAGGCGCTCAGGCAGGCTGGAGAACACCTCAAAGGTTAGATTAGTCTATGATGAAATACAGGGCCTTCCCGCTGCAAAGCGCCCAGGGAAGGAGAGGAGGAGAAGAGGTACAACAACCGTCCTTACCACCAATGGAGGAGCGAGGCCGCCGGCCAGCTATCCGCCGGGCCCAAGAATGAGCCGCGCAAATATTCATGAGTAAACAAAGGGAGTGATTTGAAAGATTGCCAGAGGAGAGAGCAGATTAATATAAAGGAAAGGCATGAATAGTGTATTATAAGCCGGCTCAGGAGGTTGGAGGGAGAGGTGTTGGGGATTCATTAAGATCATGGCTTCCCACTGCACACTGTCAGCCCCACGCCCCAGGAAGTCAAGGACCACTAAGAAGGAAGTCCTAGAGGATGACAGGACAAGAGAAAAGCGAGGCTCAGTAAAATCTAGTACAGTGGCCATCTACCTTCTACATTCCTGCAGGGTTCACCTTTTCTGTCAGCGATTCAAGGACTACTGGAGGACGTACCTGGACCGAATGAGGTAGATTAGTGTTCCTTTGCAACTCTGCAAGGATGTTGGAGCTGCTGGCTTGACTATAGAACTCTTAAATAACGCCTTTATTAAAGGTGGAAATTTGTCAGTATGTTTGGGAGCACAGTGTGAAATCACTGGTTTTAGACATGCTAGAAAAGGGACCCATCAATCCCAACTTACCCTCTTTCTGCAGGCTCCCTAGTGGCCATTCTGCTGGTGGAATGGAAATGACCTCTGACATTTTCAATTAATATAATCAAATAAAATATTTTCTCTATAGCTTTGTTCCCAGGTTAACCAGAACACGGTCGACTCTCTCTGTGTCAAATATCGTGATGATACGTTGGGCTGCTGGTGAGCAACGAGGGACAAAAAAGGGAGGGATGTGAGCCCCGTGCTGTGAAAACAATTTAAACCTCTTCACAAAAAGCAGACAGCACAGCTGCGGCTGTCTTCATGTAAAAAAGACACCACTACCACAATAAAAATAAATAAATAGCATTTACACATCTTAAAAACACTTTTAGAAATGTTGATACACTCATACACAAACATGCACATTTCCATTTAAATAATTCATAGGACCACAACTGAGGGCTCTGCAAAACATGCAGAATTTAGGCTTTATGGCTACTGTGAACAAGGGTTGAACGAATGCTGAATCCATCCCAGACTGAATCCACGTCTACTGTATGCGAATAAATTGCTGTGTGCAGCTAGGTTTTGTCCTGGAGTCGGGATGCCGGTGTGGGCGAGAGCAGAATTGGAATTTCTTGCCTGGCTCTCATGATTGATGCTGGACCCACAGAACGGCAAAATAAATGGGCCTCAGTGCTAATTTCCCCCTCATTGTATCTGATGAAGTATGCCTGCTCGTTTTGGCTGGCTGACATGAAATATTGGTGTGTGGTGGCCGGGACGGACAAGAAGCAGAGCTCTCGGGCCACTGTACCTCGCCGCGGCAGACAATCCGCAGAGAGCGGACCAATTAAGATAAGACTCCCTTCGCAGGAAGGGGTTGTTTGACATGCTGTCATGCTAATAGAGACAACCGTCATTACGCCAGGCTGTGACAGGGACTTCGGTACCTGCAGAATGTATGCCTAATTGGGCGACCGTTCTTCTCAAAGTCTGCAGGCTGCTGAAGAGCCTCTGTGTTCGGTCTGGTTCCTCTTTGCAGGGCTGTTATGGACAGCCCCTGCTCTGCCAAAGGCCATTTCTCACGGATGACGGCAGCCCAATGGTGAAGGCTTGCAGGAGCAAAGCTGCAGCTTGTTGGCGCAGTGTCACGCTTGGGAAGCCTGGATAGCTTACAGTAGTTAAAGAGCATGCTTGAGTGCCGTAAAGTGATCTCCTTTGCAAGTCCACTTGAAAAATCTGAATAGACTACAAGGGGGAAAGCTTTGCAGTCGGCTTCCACCACTGGTTTATAATGGGATTGCCTCAGGGGTAGCCTCTGAGTCAGTTTTTATGACTCCATGGCACAAAGCCTGAAGGGGTTAGTGTGTTTTGCTAGAAGCAAAATATGATATACCACATATTATGGTGCTAATTAAAATACTTTACATGAAGTTTGATGGCTAGCAAAGTTTGCCTGGCAGCTTCTAAGGGAACTGCACAGAGCTGCATTAGATAGACTCTAAAGAAGGAAGCAGACTTTCCTAATCTCTCTGATCTCCCCAGATTTGTCAAGATTCGCGTGCATATGGTTGGAAATCCATATGCATCTGTTGGAGCCTTTTCCTGCAGTAAAATGCAGAAAAAGAATGATTTCATTTGGTAGGCTAGCACCGTTTCAGAGGAGCAACTCATTGATTACTGTTTATGATGTTATTAAAGAGACGATTTCTCAAAAATGTCATGCTACAGTTAAATCGCCATTGATCTCTTATTTCCACAATCCCTTACATCAATATTTATCCCACTGTGCTTTTCTAGTGAACATGCTATCCGGCTAGCCGAACACCAACGTTCAGTTTTGACCAGACTGTTAGCTCATTGTGTTAGTGAACTGTAGATGTTTTGCCACAGTTTCTCTTGGCCTGGCCTGGCCTGGCCCTGGCACAGGGCTCCGGTGGCCATGGCCGGAAACCCTGGAAATCCCAAACAGCCCATCTAGCATGTCACGGTGCAGCCAGGGGTACACTGTGCAGGTGAGAGCGGTAGCCAGCACCAGCGAGACGTGTTTGTTTGGACTCAGCCTGGATTTGGAGCCCGCCAGGAAATGTGCTGTTTCTGGCAGGTCTCAGGAAGAAGGGAGAGGACACGAGACAGAGAGGGGAGTGAGGGGAAGGAGAGAGAGAGAGAGAATGTTTACAGTGTCGGAAGGGAGGGGGGGGCAGGGGACAAATATGACTGGCAGCAAGCGTGCAGTGTTTGTCATGAGCCGAAAAATGCACCTAGCAACACAGAACCCAGACTGGGAACGATGGCAGGACGGGATCCGCCTTGCTAGATGTAGGCGTAGGCCCTTATTATTCAGGCAGGGTACTTTGCATCGTCTGCTAGCTTTAGTTGTTTTCATTAACTCCGTTGTTGCACATATCAGCGCACGCAATGGTGGATCCCGTGCTTGTGTGTTTTTCCGGGAAACATCCGAAGAGAACGGCGCTGCGAAAATGCGGGTCGCTTGTAACTCGGAGTCTGTCCCTGAAATGCATTCTCTGCCGGCTTTGTGATAACCGCGACATCCTTTAACCTCTGCACCCCCAATTAGGCGAGCAGGGGAGCAGAGGGATGTGCGGCGTATTGCTTTGACCCGTGCAGCATTACTTAGAGCCGCACTCCAGAGAGAGGGAGATGGAGCGACGGGATATCACGCAGAGAAACACTCCGCAGAATGGCCAGAGGCACTCCCCGCTTCTCTATCAATGCAAAACAGACTACTACCTTGGGCTAGGAGGACATTTCACTTTTTATAAGCCCCCTACCCTCCCTCCCTCCCTTCCTTCTCTCTTTTTTTAAAAGCAACATTTATTTTGAAAGCAGCACAAGGGGAAACGGGGCAGAAGAAGAAGACGAAGGGAAAGAGAGAGAGAGAGGGGAAAAAAAAAGATGAAAAGCATCTTTAGCATGCCGGAAACATCTGGTTTCATATTCGGAGCCCGAAAAAGGAAATTGCGAGAAGACAAAACTCTTATGTTTTGATTTATTTTATTATTTGAGGGCTGGAGCACCGTGCCAGTCATGCAGTTCAAATTTGCAACCGTAAACATGGGGAAGAGGATGCATTAGGCCTGCTCTCTTTCCCCCTGAATGATAACGGAGCAGAAGCTTCCACGACTGCTGCGTTCTGTCCCAAATTACGCCGAGGGGCAGTTGTTAATTGGATGAACGGGCTCGTGGAGAGAGGGAGAAGAAACAGAGGCTGAGCGAAAGAGTAATAAAGAAGGAGTCCCTCCTCTGTCTCCCAGGCCTAGCCCTAGCTTTCCTCTCTGGGCTGCTCATTTCCCCTTGCTGACGTGCAGGAGTGCGGCTGGGGAGCGCTGTGTGCGTGAGAGAGCCATTGGAGCGGGCAGGCGGTGGGCTTTAAATCACAGCTGGGCTGGCATTGAGTGGGCACTGCTGAATCCCCGCTGACCCGTAACCTCCCCCCCACCCCCTTTACCTGGCCCGGCCCTGGCTGGTAGTTCCACCACCCTCACACTGGCAACATAGGTTCTGGCATGAATACTCAGCAATAAAGACTTTTTTTTAGCTCATTTAATATAAAAACAAACACAACATACAACCTTAAATAATTACAATTCTGCGTTTTACAGCAATGCATATACAGCTATATTCGCTCTGTTCAGCTATTCGGTAGCCTACTTGTCTTTTCTCATTTCCCTCACAGAATATCAGGAAAGAACTGGCGAATAGTTTATAAAGTACAAACCGGAGTAGAATAAAACAACAGCAATAGAATTTGACAGGCCAGATAAAACCTGACAAATATCTGGCAAAGCTTTCATTGGCCGCAAATATGATAAATGTGTTGTATATCTTGATATAGATGAGACGTGAACACTCTGGAAGCCACTAGGAGAGAGTCTGAAGCTGAATATATTTGCTTTTATGTTTTATTGTTGTTTGTGTTCACATTCAAATCCAGTGCACTAAGTAACAAGCAAATAAACAATAAAGATAATATAAATGTATCATTCTGGCCTTTACTGCACATCCTAATATAGCAACATGGTTTCTTTTGCAGTTGTTCTCTGTTGCATAAACAAGTGTTTAAAATTCAGTTGGTTGTTATGGTGTATATATACATAAGTTAATAAATAGTTAATTACATGACAAATTTCACTCACTTTCAATTGAACTTCTGGGTCAAAAGTTTTAAGAAGTCCAACTGTTTTACTGTTTAATTGTCAGTAAATGAGATAATTATAGCAAACATGTGGTGGATACTTGCGAGTCGGATCTGTTCACAGTCGCAGTGATAGGAACCAGATGTCCAGTTCTAAAAGCTCCCTCACAGAAAGATATTACATGAAATAGTAATACAATTCTGGCTTACAATGTATTTTAATCCATATATGTTGTAAACCACTCATGGTGAATGGGTGCAGGGCACTATCCTCACCGGCCACTTTATTAGGTACTGTTCAGTTGTTTGTTAACACAAATAGCTAATCAGCCAATCACACGGCCGCAACTCAGTGCATTTAGGCATGTAGAGGTGGTCAAGACGACTTGCTGAAGTGCAGACCGAGCATCAGAACGGGGAAGAAAGGGGATTTAAGGGGCTTTGAACGTGGCGTGGTTGTTGGTGCCAGACGGGCTGGTCTGAGTATTTCAGAAACTGCTGATCTGCTGGGATTTTCACTCAACCATCTCTAGGGTTTACAGAGAACGGTCCGAAAAAGAGGAAATATCCAGTGAGCGGTCAGTTGTGTGGATGAAAATGCCTTGTTGATGTGAGAGGTCAGAGGAGAATGGGCAGACTGGTTCCAGATGATAGAAAGGCAACAGGAACTCAAATAACCAACCAGAATCTCTGAGGAACGTTTCCAACACCTTGTTGAAAGTCTGCCATGAAGAATTAAGGCAGTTCTGAAGGTGAAAGGGGGTCCAACCTTTTACTAGCAAGCAATAGTGAAAGTAAATTGTTCCAGATTAATGACCGGTTTACCATCATCAGTATTACATATAAAACTCAGAAAAAGTGTAGGTTCTTCCAGGCATGGCGTCAGTATTGCGCTTCTCACCAGAGAGTCGCCGTTCACGCTACACTACAGGACAATGAGTCGTAAATACTGAACATGCTTGATGTTTACGCTTCACAATCCGGGCGGCCCCCGACTGCACTGGGAGTAGATCGGAGGAGTAAAGGTAAGATTATAAAGCCCCCACACCACAGGATATTTCAAGAAGATCATCATTTAAGACCACCCTGACATCCAGGGACCTTTTGCGATTGCAAAATCAGCCCAATTATCCTGTAGTGTGGGCCAAGTATAAGGGTCAAGAGTGGAGGATGTTGCATGGTGCTAATCTGGTGTTAAATTTTGTATCAATGCCAAATATCGTCTCATACCAACTCCCAGCCTCTAGGAAAATGTAAAATGTTGGCCAACAGCCAATCGCCATAGGAGCATGATATATCAATATGAGCACGTATAACTGTTTTTGTTTACTTTTCACCTAATTGGTTTGAACACAGTAGTCCTGACCCTTCCGAGCCCAAAGCTCTGCCCTGACACCTGCTACTTAATGATGTCTAATTAGGTGTGATATATTGTCATTGTTTTGCATTTTGTGAAAGACTGGTGTTTGTTCCTTTTTTCTCTATATATCTTTTTTTTTTTACTTTGATGACCCAAGAACAATTATAGAGTCATAGGTATGCTCTTGTATACTTCACCTGCTGGAGATTTGGCTTTTATCACCAGTATTATCTTTGATTTTCGAAGAGACTTTCTTAATAAAACTCATTTTGATTTGAGACTGACTTTGAATGAAACTGCAACACCCTTTTTAAGCACATATTTCCATGACCAATCGAAAATATACATTTTTGTAACAACTCAATTTGAATTGCTGACTCCTAACTAATAAAAATCTAAAAGAATTGAAATGTCAGCACATATTCCCTCGACCAGTTTAAAAATTCTGTAAAACCTTTTTCTTTTACAGTCCCTTATATAGGCTTTTCGACATAAAATAGCATAATGATATTTGTCATGTTGTATAATATTCTGTAATGCAGCACTGCATCTCTTCTGTGCTTTCGTTTATCAAACACATTGGGAAAATGTTATATACACTATTTTGCAGAAGTCTTCACTCGTCTGCCTTCACACGCATATGAACTTGAGTGTCATCCCATTCTTAATCCATAGGGTTTAATATGATGTTGGCTCACCCTTTGCAGCTATAACAGCTTCAACTCTTCTGGGAAGGCTTAGGAGTGTTAGGAGTGTGTTTATGGGAATTTCTGACCATTCTTCCAGAAGCGCATTTGTGAGGTCAGACACTGATGTTGGACGAGAAGGCCTGGCTCACAGTCTCCGCTCTAATTCATCCCAAAGGTGTTCTATGGGGTTGAGGTCAGGACTCTGTGCAGGCCAGTCAAGTTCTTCCACACCAAACTGGCTCATCCGTGTCTTTATGGACCTGCTTTGTGCTCTGGTGCTCAGTCATGTTGGAACAGGAAGGAGCCGTCCCCAAACTGTTCCCACAAATTTCGGAGCATGAAATTGTCCAAAATCTCTTGGTGCTGAAGCTTTAAGAGTTCCTTTCACTGGAACTAAGGGGCCGAGCCCAACTCCTGAAAAACAACCGCACACCATGATCCCCCCTCCACCAAACTTTACACTCGGCACAATGCAGTAGACAAGTACCGTCTCCTGGCAACCGCCAAACCCAGACTCATCCATTGAATTGCCAGACAGAAAAGCGTGATTGGTCACTCCAGAGAACTCGTCTCCACTGCTCTAGAGTGTGTCCTGGCGTAGAGGCTGTCAACAGCCCACCTTCAAGATACATCATCAAAAGGGGGTTTTCTTAGACTTTAAACTGGAAAATCACTTTAGAGATCACTGCAGCATCATAGATGTGAGAAGGCATGTTCACAATATTTGATTTTGACAGGAGTGTCTATTTAAATTCTATGAATTAACAAAAGAATTCGGTAATTACGAGCACAAAACTTTCAATGGTGCAGAACCCTTCTTATCACTGGGTACTGGGTGCATCTCAGCACCTTCAGTCAGGGATCATAACTGTATCATAATCCATTGAAAGATGTTTGAAGATGTACTGACTCCACACACCCCATCTTGCCTCCAGGACTTTTATTTTATTGCTCTGTTTTAGGTACAAATATCTACTTTTCACCTGTAAAAACGTGCTGAAGGTGCACAGTTGGACCTTAGCAAAACCACTGTTGTCCCTTTGAGGGAACGTTTATATTGTTTTTACGTTGATGAAGGAAAAATTTACCTCCACAGAAGCTTTATTTCTAACAGTGTGAGTACCCAGACCCCCTATGTAAATTACATTAAAATGTCACGTTTTACCTTTGAAATGAACAAGTGATGTAGTAAAATCTATCATAATTGGATAATTATTTGAAGTTACGAGGTGGTATCTATAAACAAATCTGCAACAAACTGCACTGTATTGTCCCACATTTGAGCAGGAGAGTAAATGGTAAAAGTACCTCACACTTACCCGATTAACACAGAAAGCTTAGGGGACTGTTAAAGAAAGTGTCATTCAATATTTCTGTTCGTCTGAATAGGTTTGAATGCACAGCCTTACTCATGATACATCTGCAGAATTTCAGCCTTTCACCGAAACCTTTAAGCAAGACCTATGAATATCTATGAATGGCATTAATGTCAGCGTGAACATGTTGTGGGCTTGATTAATTTGAGTTAGCTAAGGCCTGGCAGTGTGCAGGAGGCTGTGAGCAGAGAGACAGGCAGAAACAGTAAATTCTGCTCGGCGGCTCGGCGGGTGCAGGCAGCCTGCTCCTAACAGATGGAGGGAAGTTAGACACTGTTTCCTTCTATATAAGCCTTGATGGACGACTGTCAGGATTTACTGGCAGAGCAGGGAGTGTGGGCTTGGAGGGGCTGGGGTTTGTGAACAGCTGTGTGTGTGCGTGTGTGTGTGTGTGTGTGTGTGTGTGTGTGTGTGTGTGTGAGTATATATTATAGTGACAGTGGTTCATTTAAAGGGAGTTAAGGTGCTGGGAGGACCTGATGGACAACCGTAGTCTGCTAACTGACCGCAACGTGAAGACACAGTGGAGCGAGAAATGGGAGTCCGTCCAGTCCCTTCAGCCTCACACATCACACTGCCTCTAAAACAGCCGACGAATCCACAGACCAAGTCTTCTTTATTAACCCTTACAACACCAGAATTTTGCGGATTTTTTGGGTCAATTACAATTGCATTTGCAATTATATCATATTAAGTATTTACATGCGACGGTCACATATGTCATATGTAGTCGTTTTCAGGAGAGCCTGGTCTACTCAAATATGCCATTGACATGTAAATGCTAAGAGAAATTTGATATCTTTATAAAATTTGTATTTTTTTGCTTAGAGAGATCTTAAAAACAAGTTGCACCTCAGATCATTTTTACAGAAATTGTTAGACTGGAGTGTCTAATAATTTTGATGGTGATTCATTCTGTTGGTTATTATGAGTAAAAATAAAGAATTAGTATAAGGCAGATGTGTTTTTTCTTGATCTTCTCTCCTCTTGGATTCAGGCTCAGTGCTAAAGCTCTGATAAACAGCAGGACAGGCTTTATTTTTAATCGCAAATTAAGTTGCGTATTTAATACCAGATATTTTTAATACTCAAAAATCAAGCTAAACTGAAAGACAGAGCTAAATAATATTAATTTTATAATAATTCAAGTCATATTTATTATTATTGGTCTGTGAAAATGTGTTTGAGGGCCTGTTTTGGACCCGTTTTTGAGGGAAAGTGTAGTGAATGGGACGCTGCATTTTTGTTGCCTTTTTCATCTTATTTCCAGCACTTGAGGGGAAGTTTTAGGTCATAACTGTGGAGTTTAGAGATTTCAGTGGGTATATCTATAACAACATCTAAAATTTACACAGGAGGATTTAGACGGAAAGAAGATGAGAAAGAAGTGATGCACATATAATCCCAAGAGCACCACACCTACAGCGAAGTATGGAGATGGGAGTATCATGATAGGAGTATCATGATGCTCCTCTGCCAGTGGTACTGGGGCATTACACGTCCTTGAAAGAAGTCTAAACGGAGCAATGTACCGGGACAGACTAGAGGAGAATTAGCCAAGAAACTGAATCTGGGGAGAAAACGGATGGACAACGCGATGGTGCTTGCATGGCCTAGGCAGTCTCTTGGCTTGGATGTCACTGAAAAGGAGTCTATCAGACTTTGAAAAGGAGTCTATCAAAGGAGCCCTTGTAACTTTGCAGAAAACTGAGCCACAGAGCTAATTACTTCATAACATAGACGTCTCAATTGCAACAAAGTGCTAATATTATTCAGTCATGGTGTCTGTTTTAATGTATCTTCATTTATAGTCATAAAACAGAAATCGCGTGGAAATTTGAAGTGAATATATTTACTGGAAGTATATTACATAACAAAAACAAAAGTGTCTGACTTGTTTACTTGTTTACCCTCCCGGTAGTTGGTCAGGCCTGTTTGAGGTCCTGTGACAAGTTTGCTATCTTTAGTTTTGCGCTTGAACTAACAGGTTAATGTGTCCAAATCATCACACAGTTGCCTCAAACCACGTCAAGTAAGATTTACCTGAGTGGTTTCCGACACTGTTATCTATAAAAACAGAAAGTACATCAAAAGTACAGGAACAAATTCAGGCGTCAAGATGGCTTTGACTACTGCTTTCAGCCATGTGCTGAACCTCGGTCCGTTTTTGTAGATGACAGTACATCATACAGTGTCAGAAACCGTAGTTTTTGACAGGCCTCCTAGGTGGTGCAACCATGTAAGTGTTGGCTATGTTGTGTTGGATCTATGATGATGTCCCAGCCATCCGTGGCCGGGTGTCCAATTAGCTTAATTGGCTTCTCTCTCTGTGGTCAGGTAGCATTGCCCTCCCTCTCAACCCATCACAATGCAGAATGCTAGCCAACACAGGGGTCTCTTAGCTTCTATTAGTGCTTAAAGGTGGTACCAATAACACTGCATGGCCGCAGCTCAGAAAGATGCGGTAGCTGACTTTGCATTACTCGTGCTATCTCAGTCTCCTGACCTGGTCGCATCATTAAAAGGGGAAACTTCGCTATCAAATGACTTCAGTGAGGGAAAAGATTGTAAAATAGAAAAGAAATAGTGTTTGATGATGCATTTACGGCATGGCCAGGTAGGCCAAGGTAGTGTTAGGAGTCTTGCCCAAGGTATAGTGCAGGGAGCTTATCCAGGTGGGGGATTGAACCCCAGTCTACAGCATAGAAGGCAGAGGTGTTACCCACTACACTAACCAACCACATTGCTTAACGATGCTAAATGACTAACATAAGCTTCTGTTCATTTCCAGTCACATTTGTCACTAAACTGAACACTTGTCTTGGCTAATCTGTCGCATTTGGCGTGAAGTAGAATTCCTTTAATCTACAGAAGTTACTGTGTTTCTCGTAATTCTTCATGTGGTTGAATCGCAGTTCTGATCATTACCTGACGGACTCGCTAGATAGCAGAAATAGATTAACATTTATACTGTATTTTGCGTTTGATGTGAAACACCGCAAGGCGACCTGCCATAAAGGCAAAGGTTTGATTGACAGGAGTACATCTCTATTCACTTTTTACTTTCACATCAGAACAGAGGGAGCGAGAGGGAGAGAGTCAGGAGAGGGCTAACGAATGCTGACTTGAGAGCAGGCAGCTGGGTGAGGGAAAGCCCCAGAAGGGCTCCAGTGTGTAGAGCCGGCAAAAGAAGCAGGGCTTTCCCTCGGGCCCTGGGCTCAGGCCCCAGGCTGCTTGATCTGAAGAGTGGATGAGAGTTCACCTAGACATCAAAAACAGCCTGTGAGAGGACTGTGAGTAGCCTGCTAATCAAACACTGCGAAAACATACATGACACACACCCTGTGTCTCAATCCGGGCACTAAAAGCTTGCACTGAACACTTCGCACGATGCTCTGATGCTGTATCCTGGATTTCTAGAGTAGTATAGTGTTAATGACCCAAATATAATGTTTGTTTTTTCTTTCACTCTAAACGGAAAAGACAAATTATTAAGTACAGGAGAGCGAGACACAACCTGACACATTCTGGTTTGTGCTAAATATTACAAATATATTAGTGTCGACTATAATAATGCAAATACAGTTAATTCAATACAATTCTGTCTTACTAGAAACAGATGAGCTTGTCTATCTAAATACCATGAAGCATTACAGAACATATCAGCATGACCAAACTGATACATTTAAATTAATTACATCACATCTCTACTCATTTTTGATGAATCTGAGAATAAAGGGAAAAGTTTTGAATTGATATGAGGGGAAAATAAAATCCCCCCATTGCTTTTATTGGGTGGTTAAGTTGTAATACTGTGTTAAAGCTAACCCCCTGGTGTGGAGGCTGCGTGGCTTTCACCGCACATTGATTATAAGCTTCTAAACACACAATATTACACGTGAACATTGACTGTTTAACTGTTTAAGGGTAAACACATAGACTCAAGCTTTTAAAGGACAGTTCACATGTTTATTTAATGTTATTAAATTAATGTATATACTTATTTTTATTGGTGCTGGGACAAAATCTTCCATCTCCAGTAAAAATATGCTTAGTTTGAATGAAAGTCAATAGAAAAAAGATTGGTTTTAGTGATTTTGGACCACTGCTGTTCTTGGACCACTGCCTTTTTGACCCAGTATAAAGGACAACTGGTTTTTGTATATAAATTATTTAAAAATTATTTTCCCGACAGTGATGACATGGTAAATGCGGTGCTCTGTGTTGACCAAGATGAGATGTGAACACTCTGGCAGTGATGAAGACAGTGCGATTCCTATGATGGCTGCTTTTGTGTTTCATTTTTCTTTGTGTTGACACTGAAATCCAAAACTCAATCAAAATTATCCATAAAATACCAACACTTATAGCACATGTCAGCATAAAAAATTATTCTTTTATTATTATTCTCTGTTGTATAAGCATTTGCAATTCAAACAGTCTTTGATTTCCTTCTATGCTGTAGACTGGGGTTCAAGCCCCACCTGGGTAAACACCCTACACTACACCAATAAGAGTCCTTGGGCAAGACTCCTAACCCACCTTTGCCTACCTGTGTAAAATGATCAAGCTGTAAATCGCTCTGGAGAAGAGCGTCAGCCAAATGCCATAAATGTGAAATTTGACTTAAATTTTTCCTTAGAATTCCTGAGTTATTTTGGCTATACTAATTAATTAAAATTACATCATTATTTAAACAAATAATTAATAAACAAACAACAAAAATTGAGATTATCCCAAAGATCTAACCCAACAGCAATAATATTTGACAGTATATGTTGCAGTTTTACAGTGGCTCTTTCAGTAAGGAGCAATGCCACTGAGTTGCCGGTATTGCTTTCTAACCGCTAACTGGAAGTTTTCCTTCATATTTGTGTTGACATATTTCAAGATGTGATTGGATAATTCCACTGTCCCTTCCCAATTTTACTGGTAGTTGATCTAATGTGTAATGCAGAACCAAAGAGAATTTACTCGTGGCAAAAAAATACAAAAAAAAAATCCAGATTGGACAGTTTTGCATTGGGAATTTCAGTATTTTACCCTTTTAATTCCCAACCACAACTTAACAATTACATAAGAGTTGTGGTTGATATAGCAGTGTAGTGCAGTGTAGTGGGTAACACCTCTGCCTTCTACACTGTAGACTGGGGTTCAATCCCTGTCTGGGCAAACACCCTACACTATACCAATAAGAGTCCTTTGGCAAGACTCCTAACACCACCTTGGCCTACCTGTGTAAAAAGTCTCTCTGGATAAGAGCGTCAGCCAAATGCCATAAATGTAAGAGTAGTACTACACTACTCACAGACATTACACACAAGTATAACAGTTCTATGATATAAAAACTACAGACAGTTTCAGAAACTCATGAGGACTTCTCTAAAGGCCTAGAGGGCCCTGAGGTTTCCCCACTGCTGCGAGCCGATAAATAATAATGCCTGCTTACTGGTGATTCAAGACAAGCCTCGGACTTCAGGCACAAATCATGCCAGTAGCAGTGATGTTAGCATGAGTGAAATGGCCCAAGGGAGAGGAGAGCAAGCCTGGGTCACTGACACTAGGTGCTGGGTTTTATGCAAGCACAGGGTGCCTGCTGCAGACGTGATTTATTTTTGCCTGAATGTCCACCGGGGTAGCTTTTTCTCATTTTTAGTACCCAGCCTGCACTGCTCCAGCCAAACATCACAAACACTAGCATTTCTGGACTAACATATGGACTTGGCAGAGAGAATTCAGAAAAAAAGACATGTAAGATAGCAGAGCTGGGACACAAAAACACTGCGTAGACAAGGGCCATGCTCTGATTGCTCAGCTCTTCATAATGTTGTGGTGTAACAGACCAGTTTCCTGGTATAGGAGTGTTTAGGTGATGACAGCATGCGCTCATCCAGCTACAGAATCTGGTCATAAATTGGATCTGACATTTATATTAAATGACATTTTTTATAAAAAGTAAGAAAGTAAGAAATGTTTCAATTGAACACAAATTCTGACATCAAAGACATCCCTGGATTTGCGGTGACAACTTAATACCCACCTTTATGTACAACGCCCCATAACCAGGGCTTGATTAAAGGAGGGGAGGCCAAGGGGGTGCTCGCCCAAAAACCATGACAAAAACACTCAGTGCTGCAGAAGTGGTGCTCATGCAGAATCGCCTGCTTTCGCTTCCCATTAGTTATGCTGAGAAGTGTGTGGGACAGCATGCAGACGCGCCACCAGGGTTGCCAGATTCATGCATTTCCACCAAAGAGAAAAATACAGTCATGATAAAACACCCTAAAGTTTCAGTTCCTGGTGGACGTAAGGCCTGGGGAATTGTCCTGGACGTGGCAACCCTGACCATCATAGAAAACACTGAAAATGCAGCCAGGTCTGTGGT
The DNA here is from genome assembly GCF_015220715.1 of Pygocentrus nattereri. Lineage (NCBI taxonomy): Eukaryota > Metazoa > Chordata > Actinopteri > Characiformes > Serrasalmidae > Pygocentrus > Pygocentrus nattereri. Next base: position 17,581,970 of record NC_051240.1, read on the forward strand.
ACAATAACTAGTGCTGCCCAGTGAGAATGACGGAATGTTTTGATGGAACTTGAACTTCGGAATGTTAATATAAAAATATGAATCTTATCTTAATATTTATTCAGACAAAAGATAGGAACCATAAAAAGGGATATAACTGCTGCAGTGGAGATGAAAGGGCAGACTCCTAAATAAGTAAATAAATAAATACATGTATAAATACACAAATAAATAAATAAATAAAATCTTCAGTTTGTTGAAAAATGTGTGATTTACGTTTATGCAGTTCATTTTTTAAAAATATTTAAATGTGGATACTTTCTGACTTTTATCTAATTTGATATATTTTTCCATACATGCATCTAAGTTTTGTCACGCATATCTCTGACTTATTTGAGGACAACATTTCCCAGCAGCAACTGGGAGATCACGTGATTGTTCAGTCACAACCGGAGTCCGATTCGGACTCCATTTCCCAGGATACACAAGGAACCCACGTGACCTATGACTCAGCTAAGCACTCCTATCAGCACTCATGATCCCTGGAGTACTAACACGCAACACCTGTGTGCCATCAGTATAAAAGCCTTTCTGGGTGGATTTGTGTTTGGACTGCATTACGACTACGATTTTGGAATTTCCTCTACTTGAGATGAAATCTCTCATTTTTTTCAAGATCTGCACGCGTCTGAATTCTGTTTGCATGTAACAAAGTTTTAGGACTTTAACATAGTATCCACACTTTTACTAAAGAACAGCTTCTCTCATTCCCTAATTTCTCTTCAGGGCCCATTATAGCACATCTACTTGTGTGTCTGTCTGTCTCCCTTCCTGTCTGTCCATACATTCATCCATCCATCCATCCATAATCCATCCATCCGTTCATCTATGTGTCCTCATTCATATGCAAAAATTTGAACACACCCTAGTCAACACATCCTCTCTAGAAAAAAAAGTACTTTCTTCCTCAAATTTGAACTTTTCTGCAATTTCTAATTATTCGCTGTTTAAAATATTGGACAAAAAATAATATTTATAAATATAAATGTGCTGTAACTTTGCGTATGTCATAGTTTCAACTTTTCTCCAATTAGTTAAGTTCAGCATATAAACGTGTGCACTGAAACGTGAAAAGGTTTTTGTCTCTGTAGAAGAAAAACTTCTTTATTTTCACTTAGAAATACAATAAAATGCAAAAAAACAAGTAATTTTACCACAATTTTGCTTACGACCTACCTACTTTTCCCACCTCTGATTAACGTACCGTACTCTGCTCTCATTTTGGTCAATGTAAATGACTTTCAAAGGTCAAATCATATTGTCAGATGATTGCAGAAGGAGACTCACTTAATCAGTGATGTAATTCACAGCATCAGTGACTGTCAATAAACAACTGCTGCTAGTTGAGCTAAAAAACAGTTCAGGTTCTATTTTTGGAAGGCAACGGAGACAATTACATAACGCCTGTGATTAGTAAACAGGCATTTGGTGGTATGTATTAAACCCTCAATGCTACATTAATCTTTTATTCTCCTTGATTGCAATTTAGACCTAAAATACAGGCTATGAGCAGCAATCGAAACAGACTCCGAGTTAACGGTTCTTGCAATCTGAGAGGCAGAATATGTGCCAATCTTGCAGTTTGTAGGCAACTTGATTGAGCAAGCTGAAAACACACCGATTACAGCTCCAAAAGTCTTCTTATTCTGCTAAATACGACCACTCACCAGCGTAAACAAACTCTCTTGCATCACCGGATACATGCAAATGCCTGCCACCTACACCATGATTCACTGACTGCATCCACAGTGTTTGCAAACTTCAGAAAAGGTAGACATCTACTGCCTGGGCTTCTGAACAGACGCCGACAGAACCTCTATGTTTTGTGGAGTTGTGATACTGAGCCGAGTGTTTTTACAACTAGTAGAAAGCCACGGTCTAAATAACGTCTCCTTTCAAACGCAGTGTGACAGTTTATTATTTAATAAGGAAAGCTCTGATGCCAGCCACATTGTCTATTCTCCCTCATGCCTGCTTCACGTTTCGAACGCAATTTACAGCGCTGCCAAGGCCTGGCTATTTGCTCAGTTGTTTGCACTGTCAAATTAATGAGCCTAGAAACATTTTAGCACATTTGGGCTGTAGCCTCTCACAGAGCACAGGGTACTGTTTCGATCGAGGCAGAACAAAGGAAGAGACTCAGAAGGCTGGTTAGAATTGTTCCAACTTGGTCCAAAACTACAGATATTTAACAAGCAAAGGTACATTATAATAAGACAGTTTACAACAAGCCAATTTGTGTCAGTCAGTATAAGCTCATCAAGGAACACTATCCTAATACTGAGCCTCCCTCTGCTCTCAGAACAGCCTCAACTCTTCTTGGCATGGTTCCCACAAGATGTTGGAAACATTGTGGTTTACATCCACATGAGTGCATGTGGATCTTTCATGCTGCGAAGGAAGAACACTGAACCCTTTGTCACATTCATGAAACCAGTCGACTTTTGCTTTGTTGCACTGTGTATTACCATGCTGGAAGTTGCCATTAGAAGATGGGTAAACATTGACTATGAAGGGATATACATGGTCTACAAAACACTCAGATAGTCTGACATTCAAGCGATGATTGATTGGGATTAACGGTTCCAGAGTGTGCCAAGAAAACATTCCTCACACCATTACACCACCTCCACCAGCCTGGACTGTTGACGCAAGGCAGGTTGGGTCCACGGATTCATGCTGTTGGTGTCAAACTCCGACCCTACCATCTGTGTGCCTCAGCAGAAATTGACATTCATCAGACCAGGCTATGTTTTTCCAGTCTTTAACCCTTTTACATCCCAGGCTCATTACATACTAAGACTTACTATTCAGTAATTAGAGGGACTTCAATGCAAACTGGATGAGCTATTCTTACATTACAGAAATGTGTAATAAAACTTTGGCAGTATAAAAGGTTCACTTTTCCAGTTTTGGTGAGACTGTGTCTCCTGCAACTTCAACTTTCTGTTCTTTGCTATCAGAAGTGGATCCCAATGTGGTCCTCTGCTGTTGTAGCCCATCCGCCACAAGTTTCAATGTGTGGTATATTCTAAGATGCTTTTTCTGCTCACAGCAATTGTAGAGAGGGGGTTGTCTGGCATCAACAATCATGCCATGGTCAAATCTTTGGGTTTACATTTTTATATTTTATGGAAGCATAAAAACAGTCCAACTTCATGACTTTTATTTAATGTCCGAGAATAAGCATTGTACACTGTACCATACATTCTCAACCTGCCACACTATCTAGGTAAAAAAAAAGTCTATATTTTTCCATTTTAGATGTTTAGGTCTTAAGTGTTGTTGTAGTGAACCTTTAACTCAGACATATGCTATCCTGTTTATCTGCAGCAGGTGCTGGGCATTGTTTAATTGCTGGGCATTGTTTAATCCATCCACATTCACAGCTCTATTTTTTGGCATATCTAATCATTAAGGTTTCTAAAAGTTATTCAGAGTTGTTGGATGTGAAATACTTTGTTTTAGAAAAACTTACAGAGTGAGAATTGTTCACAGTTTCTGTCACCTCTACTTCTAGTATACCTGAGGGGAAGACAACCAACAGTAGAAAGCAACACTGTATAGAAACACATCAATACCCCAAAGTGCAGAGCAGTGAAAAAACGTCTCAGGTAAATTATAAGATTATATTTCTTCTGTTCCTTGTCAGGTCTTATTTGGAAATAACAGCACGACTATTATAGAATGTGGTACATGATATATTGTACATTAATTCTGTATTGGATTAGTAGCACTTTTGTTGTGATGGAGATGCAAGAGAAGTTATTTTATCTTACTTTAGAAAAACATCATGTTTAATAAAAGCACCACATATAGAACAAAAGTAAAAAAAAAAACATTGGACTTTTCCTTTAAAATCAATGTCAAATAAAAAAAGTGTCCTTCTTACATTATTAGTAGTATCCCAGATCATATGTGATTATATCATATCAGATAAGGGATAAAATATCTTGTTTTTCCCATCATCATTAATCATAATATAATTGTTTTGTTTGATTTTTAATATCTCTGAAACTTCTTCTGAGTTTTGTTTACATCACTGTGCAGAATCAGGTGGGGAAAAATAATATTAACCGATGACAACAGGTGAAATGCTCAGCCACGATAATTATATGTAATCAACATCACATTGACTTTAAATGTATTACTGAATCAGTCATACATACTGAGTTCAAGTTGAAAATAGGTGTGCAATAAAGGGCCGTTAGTGGGTAAAGTGGCAGTGCATCCCAGCGTATTATATGAAATGTTATATGATAATGTTCAAACTTATATCACAAAGCCACATCCAGGTGAGATGCTGGGGCCGTAGCTTCGAACTATGGTGTACAAAATCGCCTGCCTGCTGTGAAATGTGGTGAATTATAGCCTCTTCTAGACTGGATGTTTTTTTTCCTGCTGTAGGTCTGCTGTAATTTCTATCTACATTAGCCTACTATTATAGTACTATGCTATGGCATCCCGCTAGCATGTCGGAAACGCAGGTTAAATTCAAAGTCTTTTTTTATTGCGCTGAAGTTGACTCTGAGCCTTTGCTGCGGCTTAATATTTGCTCAGAATTTGGCGGATTCCCCTCAGACTCACCCCCCAATCCCACCCCTCCGCCTCCAACTACACCGGCGTTCAACATAAGCTCAGAGAGTGCCGAGACACCTTGCCCTTGGAGGAGACGAAAGCTCGATTTTCTGTTTGCTGCCATTTGTCATCGGCCGCTAAGAGAGATCAACAGTCGTCTGCACACAAATCAATATTCTCTTAACCCAGAACTAATCTAGGGAGAGTTTCCTGCAATTTCACCTTCTCTCCTCTGCTCCCCCCCACCCCCCATCCTCCCTGTGCCCCTCAACACACTCTCTCCTTCACTTTTTTCATATTTTTCCTCAGCAGTCATTTTAGGATGGCGTGCAAGACAGAAAAGGGTTTGACGAGTGCAACGTGTGGCCATGATGGATGTACCTGAGCTGAGAGTACTTTCTGGGCCTTCTCAGACAAGAGCAGACTGATAGAGCGGCTCAGGCATGGGCAAGTTTCTTTTCAGTCTGATATCAAATAACATCACGGATAATATCTCAACGCTAATTCTGATAATACTGATATTTTAAATGTCTTTTTTATGCAAGAACACTTCAAATTTTACAGTGACAATTGTTAAATACAGACATCAATAAAGGCAGATGTGAGTATTTTGTTAATTCCACCTGAGCCTGCATTCAACAACGCATCATTAAGCTGGATTGACATTCCGTGAGTTGCCGTTTTCAAGATAGAACCACAAAACTTTGCAGATTGAATGGCAGAACATTTAGAAAGTTAATCTAATTTGATACAAATGATGCCACAAAACATCTTTTACATTGTTCCACTCTGTAGACTTATATACAACCTAGCATACACACAACTACCTGAGATACCACAGCAACTGCCTAGTAACTCCTCAACAACTGCCTGGACTTCTATAGCAAATCCTTTACAGCCACCTGAGATTCAATAGCATTTTACTAGCAACACCTTAGCAACCACCTGGGAAATGATAGCAGTAGAATAGCAACACTTTAGCAACCACCCGGGACACAATAGCAATGGAATAGCAACACCTTAGCAGCCACCTGGGATTCCATAACTGTGGACTATAGCACCACCTTAGCAACCACCTGGGATAACATATCAACACCTTAGTAACCATGTAGGTATCAACTTGTGACAACTTGAACTCCATTCACAAACTTTCCCCTCTAGTTTTAAAGTTGTGCTACTCAAGAAATCTCCTTCTTCTTTCGGCTGCTCCCTTTAGGCGTCGCCACAGCGGATCATCTGCCTCCATCCTGCCCTATAAAATGTCTCCTCTACTTTCACACCAACCATCTCCATGTCTACCTTCACTACATCCATAAACCTTCTCTGAGGTCTACCTCTTCTCCTTCTACCCGGCAGCTCCATCTCCAACATTCTTTGACCAATATATCCACTATTCCTCCTCACATGTCCAAACCATGTTGTGCTACTCAAGAAATAACGGGATTTAAAGTGGTACCAACGTCTAAGCCTTGGATTGTCAGGAGATCAAACTTAAGCTAGGAGCATAAGCCTCACTCTCAAACATTGGGTAGGGTAGGATGGTCCTCCCTCTTCCTCTTCCCTCAGTGTGATACTTTGCATCGCAACTGTGTAACTGGTTCACATAACAGAACTGACAGTTAGCGTTCTCCTCCAAGTGTGTTGAGGTGTCCAGTGTCGTTGCATTAGGCAGTTAGCAAATATGCAGTGGTGCTGCATGTCTTCACATGCCAACCATCACCTTTCCAAACCCGGAGCACTGTGTGATACAGGGGCACCTAGCCAGCAAGTGAAACTGAGCACAACTACATCGGGAAGAAGAAATAACACGTGTTAAATTATTAAATAATCTAATATTAAGCCCCCGACTATACATGTATGTGTATATTCTTATCCATATATTTACTACAATCAATTTTCTTCACTTTTTCCAAAGAAAACATTGCAGGAATTCCTTGATCACACCACCAGACAGAGTTGCTTCTCTCTTCTTTCTGTTCTTTATTTTCCCTCCTTCCCTTTCATGGATTTTTTGACTGAATTATATATGCAAGTACGATTGCACATAGATAAACGTCCCCCATATCATATTTCAAAGTCCACCAATTCCAGGAGTAGTCGGGCACCCATCCTCCCACCTCTCACATCCCCCTAATGATTCATGCCCACCTACCATAATTTAAAGCTTATGCAAAACAAAACACAAGATGAATGATGTAAACATAATTCGTTCAATTTCTTTAAATATTGAAACATTTTGGCTGGTACAAATATCAAGGGCCTAAAACTGCAGCAACCAACAATACAAGTCCATTTAAATTCATGTTTATATTTAAGATTTAAATTTTGTGCTCCAATAGTTTATTAAACAACAGTTTGTTTGCTTCCTGAAATGATTAACGGTCAAATAAACAGCAGAAACTCGCAGTCTTAAATCATTTAAACATTGTTGCACTCAGGGTGGAGCTGCATATTAACCTATATGGGTTTGGCTTCTGGTAGAACTCAGCATTATCATGCTGAAGACTGAGTTTGAATGCATTTTACAAGCTTCAATTTAGCCACAATCATGTGTTTTTGCTAAAATTCACCAGTTTACCTGCTATTACTGTCATATAGGCAAATAGGGCTTCCTGTGGCACAAGCGTCCAAAGTTTTGTCCTGTTGTCAGGAGATTATACATTTGAATCCAATGACCAAAAAATAAATAAATAAAAATAATAATAAAAATAAACTAGTGGCATTATTATAAAAAACAATAACAACAAAATAAAACCTTAAGTTTTTTTTTTTTTGTCGACACCGGTCAAACCAGATATTGCCAGATATTATCGGCCACTTGATATATCAGACATGCTCTATGTTTTTATACAACAGTTATTTCCAGCCATGCAAGCTGATTGGTTGAGAGGCGCTCTAACTGTGCTGTTATTTCACCATAACATCACTGTATCACTCTGCTGAGATGTTGTTGCTAAGCAACGACTCTGACAGCTGTAGGAGACGCTCATTTGAACATTTTTACTTCACAAACAGAAAACTGACACTGTTAAGGTCACATTTGACCGACGGCCGATTTAGTCCGACTCTGAAGACGAGACGACACTAAATTCCCAAATTGTCAGTTGTTCGGTGTGGAGCTGGAGAACGAACTGCCGGCTGAGCAGTGAGTGGGCGGAGCTCGTTACTCTGACATAGCAACAAGCTGCTCGTTAAGGAGCTCTAATTAGGAGGAAGGAGCTGAACATTAAAACATATTAAACGCCGCGTTCACGGCCAGTTTATTCATTTCTTACTGTATTTATTTAACTGCTGTATTAAAGCAGTAGAGCACTGGAGGAGTGAGTTATCACCATAACACATTATTTCACAATAACACACTCCCTCTCGTCTTCTATTGCTCAAACAAAAGAACTGATTCTCATCCTTTTCTAAATCACCATATCGTCACACTTCCATCATACACCATTTTTATGCATCAGAGAGTCCAGCAATACGGTGATGCAATGTACCATTAGAAAGCCTGAAATCACAGGATTTTATCCCTGCAAAACATTTTAGGATGTTATTCACAGCAGCTTTGATCATCTCATTTGCAACCGAATGAGCAACCGCTAGCAAATCTGTAAGATTAGGGTTGTGACTGTGGCTCAGTTGTGTTTGTAAGGTAACGTAGGCTTGCTAACCTAGAGGAATAGGCATTGATCAGTTAAGAGATCTGAGTCAGGTGGAAATAAACTCCGCCATTCGAGCCTCCGTTCCTCCGAATCAGTAAGTCATAGAATTATTTTTATTCTTGGTTAAAAAACGTCAGTGTTACCTTTAAATTGAGATCAAGCTTCTGACCGTAGCTTAAAGAATGTGGGAACGGTGCTCCTTGAACTTTGAGTTTACCACTAACTTGGAAAAAGGAGCAAAAGTACATTTAAAAAAAAAAAAATTAAAAAAAGATTCATGGGCATCATAAACATTAAGCAAATATTTTACATATTTTAAAAACGTAAAAATATACTTTACTTATTTATATTCATTAAAAGCAGCCCAATCTGGATAAATCCAAAACCGATTTAATTGAATTGTATAAGACCTTTTAGATCAATCTTATTAGGAGCCATGTGCACCAGTAACAGGAAAGCATCATCAGTCAGGAAACTGCTTCAGCTGGCGTGGTGGACATGAAACGGCTCTGTTTATTTTTAAAACCTCCTGCCATCCGTTACTATTCAGCGCAATGAAATAGTGATGCACATTCACTTCATTTGTGCTTTTAATGTTTTTGACCAGATATTAATGTTTCATTTGTCTTATTTTTTATTATATAACTCTAGACTGACCCTAACGAACTAGCTAGCAAGCATCCTTGCTAGGTCTGTTGTCATGGTAACGGATACAAAAGGTAGATTAAATAAGCAGTGGCAGCGATTTATTGTGAAGCTGTATATAAAGTTGTATTCCATTAATATTCAAATCAACAGGTCTCATGGTTTTTGTAACTGTAGGTGACCTCGACATGTTAGCGCGGCATGAAGTGACTGATAGCGTGAGCTGCACCTCAATAGGAACGTTGTGCACATAAATAAATAACATAAACATCTGCTTTAATTAGTGAATAGTGAATAGAAATTCCAAAGCAGGGAATTCCATCACGGCTGAAATCTACAAAGTTCTGTTTATTTCTTTCACATTAGACTTTAAAGGTTACATGCGTCATCTAATGTGACTCAAATACTGTCTAATACAGTTTGGGCGGCCGTAAATGTTTGTGAATTGAACATGTTTTGTCATTTAATACATTTCCACCGTATATACATATATATATATTATGTAAAAGAATTGCATAAATCCAATTTAATTCATTATTGATTCAGGATTACTGAACATAATGGCGATACATAATTCTAATACCATTTTACATTGGATTTATGTATGTAAATTGAATTGAAAATTGATGTAATTAAAATACATACGTTTTCACTTTTGGCCTTAAATATTTTTTGAGTGTAGGAAATATCAGAATTGGAAATACTGATCGGTCTATTCCTAGAACAGAACTAATGACACTAAGAGATTCCCATAACTGCAAACATGGACTTTCTATCAGCCCAATAAAGCATCTGCATCACAAAAATACGCTGGCAGTCTCGATGCGGCTCAGAATAGTCGGCTTAAAAATAGCACGGCTGCTCTTGTAAGAGAGAGGGCGACGGATGAGAGCTCAACCTCCCTTCCTCTCTTCCTCTCTTCCTCTCCACACCCCCTCACTTGCTCAGTTTCACTTCTCGCATGGAAGGATGGCTTTCTTCACGCTTTCTCATGCCTCTCAGTGCTGAGGGGAGGAAGGATGATCCGGGCAGTTTTGACATCAACTCTGGACCAGCCTGAGGATCTGAACTAGCGGAGTTTTGATTGATGGACGAGTGAGACGGACAGGAGCTTTGGAGAGGATGGGCTGAAGATGGTTGGAGGGTGGGGGGGGGGGGGGGGGGGGGGGGGGGCGGGTGGTTGGGTTCTTCCAGAAGCTGATGTCAGTGACAGACAAAGCGTTAGTGTGGAGCGACCCCATCCCGTATGAACCACGTTGACAGCAAGAGAGAAAGACTGGTCTCAGACACACACTCACATATGCGCGAGTTTGTATTCCTGTCTTTGTGGGGTCTTCCACTGGCTTACTGTGGCTAAATACTAGCTCCACTGGCTGCACCTTACTAAATTCTAACCTTAACCCTTGTTTATGAAGTTTACTGCTATCCTTCTGTCACACATCAGCCCTGACACCCGTCTCCACCCACTCCATCCTGCCTGCACCCTCTTCTTCACCTCTTTTCTACACTGTCCATTGCTCTGGATGGTTGACCCAAGATATTTGAAGTCATCCACCTTTATGACCTCTACTCCTTGCATCTTCACCTTTCCACCTGCCTCCCTCTCATTCACACACATGTATTCCAGCTTTGCTCTACTGACCTTCATTCCTCTCCTCTCCAGTGCAAACCTCCACCTCTCCAGATTCTCTTCCACCTGCTCTCTACTCTCACCACAGATTACAATGTCAAACTTGTCAATATCTCAAACTTTTTATAATATCCTTTTAAAAAAATTTTTAAAGTGAATATCTGATTTTTCAGGGGTTTCTTTTCTGGAGAAACTTAAATGGTATATGTTTTCAAGTCACTACCAAAACATGAAGAATTTTAATCCGTAAGTGGAGCCTTATTTTAGCCACACCCCTGCATTTTAGAGCAGGAAGTGAGGCTGCATCCCTGTCACATGGTGAGCAGTTAGATCCCACTGTCAATCATCTAACTAAACATAGTTAAGGCACAGAGTCATTCTAAGCAAAATGATCCAAGTCAGTTAAAAATAAATAAATAAATACAATTTTATATATATATATATATATATATATATATATATATATATATATATATGTATAACATACCACAGTCAATGGTTCCAAGTCCCAACTCCTCTGTGACTATAGCCTCTCGTTCTTGTTCAGACAGCTCACAGATTCTTATTACAGTAGAGGCTTTCGATGGGAATGATAGCTTTCCACTCTCCTAATGCTTTTGTTAGTTTGATGCTCTTTGATTTATTCATTGGTCTTTCACATGCACTGTCCAGCATAGTCTGTCAATTACTGTTCTTCCAAATGTTGTCCCATATTCCGACTCACATGTTCACATCCATGTGCATCGCAAGGGCATATGAAAACTACAAATGATGTTTGTGATTTTTACTGTTTCTGTTTAAAAACAGTGTGTTTTGCTTGTAAATCATACCTCAGACTAAATGTACTTTGGTGATAACCACATTTACCATAACTGTAGCTGGAAATGGCTTTTATCAATTGAACCTGCTGCTTGAAAGCTGTATTTGAAGGAGAGGATACAGTGATGGGAACAAATTAAGCTGCTGGGCTTCAGTCTGGAACTTCAAATGTTTCAAAGGGCCCAAGTTAGAAAATGTGCTAATTTTGATAAAGAATTGTTGGCATTAATAACATATGAATGTGTTGACTTTGACAGCACTAGTCATTACATGAATCTTATGACACAATAAATTACATTTACATTTGATTTACATTTTTTCTCGATAGGTTTGTGTGTGAACTTTTGATTTTTCTTCTGGTTGTTTTGATTTAAAAAAAAAAAAATGTCAAAATGTCAAGAACAGTTCTTCTTTCCACAAAAAAAGATCATATCCACAACAATAACTTTTCATCAAATAAAAATAATAATTAATATACTCCTACTCACAAACACAAATGAAGTATTGATTGAAAGTTTCAACTTTAATCTTTCAAAAGAAACTCTTGGTTTCTTTTAATGAATTATGAGTGAAAATCATCATAATTTACCCTCTGAAGTCTTAAGGACATTTTCTTGATGTTTGAATATCTTCTTGAATTGCCTATAAGATGCTTCCCATATGTTTCATATCAAAATGCTCTGTTATCTTCATCACTATTTTCTAAAATCAACTTAAAGCAGCTTCAGCAGATGTAAACTCTCTGTACGCCATTTCACACGTGTCTCCGATGTGGACTGAATGAAGAGTGGAGGGTTCCCGGCATGATGGTCAGTCCTTAGTGATTCTTGAATGACCATTGGTCAGTTTCACACAAAATGTAGACGGACCCACAAATTCACCAGTTAAACACAGTGCCAAGCAGATGGCGTGTATCTCAGCCCCTCTTCACAGGCTCATAAATCCAGATGTGTGTCTCGTATGATCTTGATGGAATGGAAAGGGCGGCTCTACAGCTTCAGTAAATGTTTGAACTGCATTTCGTCGCTGTAATATTGCAAAGATATAAAAAGATATGAAAAGAAATTATATATATATATATATATTGAAACATCAAATTTGACAGGCAGGAGAGTTTGTATACCCCAGACTACACCATGCAGCCAACAATGGTCAACATCAGGAAGTTAAACCTTTGCCTTCTGTCTAATAAGCGCTTCTTTAAACATGCATTTTCCCTTGTCTCAGAAGGAAAACGACCCCACAGTGTGATAATACTCATGTTTCCATCATCTTGAAGACATCTGGTCCCCACAAAGAGCTGAACGCACAGGTTATCACACACATAGAAAACAACGGTAGCTTTGACTTTCAAACACAATCCAGAAACATTGTAAAAATGGCCTCTAGGGTGCTTCAGTTATACACTCCAGACAAGAAATGTTTAGGGGATTAAGTCACTAATGGGCTGTGTGCTTGTGTATGTGTGTCACACACAGCAAAAAGAAGCCAGGTCCAGCTTGTCACACACCATTTGTAAAGGCCTGCTGATTAAAAAGCCAGAAGTGAATGATATCGTTGTAAAGCTGTGTGCTGATTTTCTGTTAATCACTTTGATGAATTGGTGGATGAAGACTGATTCCTATCTGTCAAAGTTTCCAGAGAAAAGCTTCCATAAAATATAGATATAAATCACTAACCAAAAGTGACTCATACAGACAGACAGATAGACAGAAGACAGAATGAGAGAGAGAGAGGGAAGCATCTGCTAGGCATCTGAACGAAGCTCAGAGGGACTGAAGGGACAGGAGCTTTGGGGTTGATTGGCTGAGAACACCAGAGGCTCACTAAGATATATCCACCCAGACTGCGTTCAGGCCTGTTTACATGCAACACAAGCTGCCCGCTGCAGTGTGTGTATGTGTGTCTGTGTGTGTTTTCCTACATTTCAAGGACATTAATGTCTGTCTGTCTTTCTTTAAGCACAGCGAGTGCACAAAGCTACGACAAAGATTGTACTTCACAACGCCATGAAAAGTGTTCCGTGCACTTTACAAATAATTTTCATTGATTTAAACCCAAAGGGTAAAAGGATTTTTTTGTCACTAAAGTTGGGTTTAAGGTTGAGCTTAAAAATGTATTACGTATAGATGATTACATTCAGTGTAGAATAGAGGCCTGGTGTCAGGGGGTCATTTAGTGGGACAGTGCTCCACCAACCAATCATCATGCCCCTCTAAACCCACAGTTTTGTAGACGCCTTCATAGCGGCCGGTGGCAAAAAAACTTTGAAGTGAAGCTAAACGAACTGCCTGCTGCTTCACTGCCTGGTAAAATAGTCTAGATTGAGTAACACTGGAGAGTTTGCATGCATCGCTTTGTAGTTAAGTTAGCAGCTTCACTGATTCACTCTGATTTCCTAGATTTTTTGGAAACTTTATTATATAACTACCTATAGATATACCTATACACACGTGTTTACTGTTTCTGTATTTTAATATTAATATTTTATACTAACATGGTTTGCTATCCAGGCGGCACGGTGGCGTGCTGGGTAGCGCTGTCGCCTCACAGCGAGGAGGGTCTGGGTTCGATTCCCCAGCCGGGTGACCAGGGTCCTCTCTGTGTGGAGTTTGCATGTTCTCCCCGTGTCTGTGTGGGTTCCTCTGGGTTCTCCGGTTTCCTCCCACAGTCCAAAGACATGCAGTCAGGCCAGTTGGACATGTTAAATTACCCCTGGGTGTGAGTGACTGTCTGTCTGTCTGCCCTGCGATGGACTGGCGACCTGTCCAGGGTGTATCCTGCCTTCCACCCGAAGACTGCTGGGATAGGCTCCAGCACCCCCCGCGACCCTGACGGAGAAGCGGCTTAGAAAATGGATGGATGGATGGTTTGCTATCCAGAGGTGGATGGGTTACCTTTTTGAATTCCTCTCTAGGTTTCTTCCTCTGGCTCTCAGGGAGTTTTTCCTTGCCCCTGTTACCACTGGCAACGCTCTTGGGGGCTCGGACCTGGATTTTTCTGTAAAGCTGCTTTGTGACAACACCTGTTGCGAAAAGCTCTAGATAAATAAACTTTGACTTGAGTAGACTTGACATATGAACGTACATGTCAAAATGCCTGTTGCTCCTTACACTGTGTGTAAATTTTATGATGAATGGATCAAAATAAAACGGCCCAAAAAACCCCGGTTCCACTGACTTACATTAAAAGTAAAGTAGTTTTTCTTTTCCTGTGCATTTATAATTTTGGACAACATCAATGTATGTGATATATATGGGTCATATTATTGTGATAATACATATGTGCTGGCGTGTAAAATAATATATATGAGATACATATAAGTATGTTTTTGACATTTTCCTAATTTTGACATAATTTGATAATACCAGCTGCTTTTTCCACTGCGTCAAAATGTCATAGCCAACACACCAATAGAATTGGTCCAAAATGACAAAATAAAATCATGTTTTTTATTTGTTTTTTGTTTTTTTTACTGTTCACTTATATTGAAAGTTATATAAAAAACCTCACATCTCCAAACTGGTAAAAAAACATACTTAACTTTTAATGCAAGTCAATGGAACCAGAAATTTTACCAAGTATTTTTGGGCCAATTTCTTTTTGGTCTACTCATCATGAAATTTATGCACAAAGTGCAAAGAGCAACAGGCTTTTTCAAGTGCATTTTATATATAAATATATATATGCGTACTTACAAATATATAACACATATGAGGCATATGTAAAACCCAGCATGGTGTGTGTGTGTGTGTGCGTGTGTGTGTGTGTGTGTGTGTGTGTGTGTGTGTGTGTGTGTGTGTGTGTGTTTGTGTAATCCGGGAGCTGAATATATTTCAGAAGGAAGAAAAGCACTTATGCACACACACACACACACACACACACACACACACACACACACACACACACACACACACACACACAAACACCAGAATGGTTAAGACAATGACACTGAAGCTGCCAAATGAGTAAGATTAATACTAAAGAATGGTACTGGCAGCCATCTCTCTCTTTCTTTACCATCTTCCCTAGTCTATGCAATCTATCTCTCTCTCTCTCTTTCTCTCTCTCTCTCTCATCCTCTGCATCTCTCCCTCTCTTTCTCGTGGGTGGTAATGAAGGGATGGTATGCAGGGCCATAAACTGAGAGGCGTGTTGTCAGTGTGCATAAAGGATGAGACTGGAGCATGGTGGAGGGGTCAGGCAGTCAGAGAGAGAGAGAGAGATAGAGAGAGAGGGAGAGAGAGAGAGAGAGAGAGAGAGAGAGACAGAGAGAGAGAGGGAGAGAGAGAGAGAGAGAGAGAGAGACAGAGAGAGAGAGAAGTAAAAGAAGAAAGAAAAGGAGAGAGAAAGAGAGAAAGAGATGACGAGAGACAGAATGAGAAAGAAAACGATACAGAAGGAAAGAGATAGAAGGAGAGAGAGAGAGGGAGGGAGAGAAAGAGAAGGAGTGAGAGAGGGAGGGAGAAAAGAGAGGTAAAGGGACTGAAGGAAGAAGAGAGAGATCAAGGAGAGAAAGGAAGTGGGATAGAGAGAGAGAGAGAAATAGACAGAGGTAGAGCGAGAGAAAGAGAAAGGTAGTGAGCGAGAAAGGGAGAGAATGAAAGCAAGGGAAGGACTGAGAGAGAAAGGAGCTAGGAGAGGATGAGTAGAGGGAGAAAGGAAGGGAGGGCTTTATTTCTGTGGATTTTAGACAGCAGGTCTGCACGTGTTCTTCTTCTTCATCTTCTCCCGACCTGCTGTATGAAAAGAAGTGTGATCAGCGCCTCCTACAGGCACAGCATAGCAACAGCTTAGGATCCTTCTGAGACAACACATTAGTGAGATCATTAATTACAGTCGTGGGGGAGCTGAAAGACACACACACACACACACACACACACACACACACACACACACACACACACACACACACACACCACGTGCATGTACACACTTGCAACAAAGGAATGCAGCAGCATTAGGGCAGTGCAGAACTCATAACAACAACACTAACACCATCTAGATACGATCTATTTTTTAAAAAAGGATCCAGGCACCCCTTCTAATTAATAAATCCAGCTACTTTAAGATGCTTATGTTCAATTGGACACACACAGCTTGTATAATTTCCCTATAAAAGCATCACCAGTACAATAGGATGCTCTTAAGCAGCCTAGATGGCTGCTAGAGGGGTGTGAAGCCCCCCCAGCATTAGGCTGTAGAGCAGTGTAACTACAGTACATTCTCTGGAGTGATGGAGCTCCATTCGTTACCCTTGTGATAACTTGGAGGGGCATTTGCATTCCATAACTAACGATCCAGCATCAGCATCTGATCCCTAATGCTCTTGTAGCTGAATGCAATCAAATTCTCACAGCAAAGTTCCAACATCTAGTTCAGTGCCTTCGTAGAAGAGACTTACTGCAACAAAGAAGGACAAACTCTAGTATGTCGCTGCTGTCGGAAGAAAACCTCGTATCTCCAAACTGGTAACTTTACAGGAGAAGGAAAAACCTGCTTTACTTTTAATGGAAGTCAATGGAACCAGACGTCTTTCCCAAGTCATTTTGGGTCATTTCTTTTGACCCATTCATCATGAAATTTACATACACTGTAAAGGGCAACAGGTACAAGCAGCGATGTGCATATATATGTATGTATTATACTTTACTGTTCATTTCAGGACCTTCTTATATTTATATTACTTTTCATTATTCTATTTCTTTTACAATTAATGTTCATTTTTACGATCAGTGTTTTTAGTGTCTATTTAAATTCACACTTTTCCTGCTTACCGTCTCTTTAATGTTATTGTTACACCATGGGGGTCTGAGAGTAACAGTTTCAGTACACTGTATGTCCTGTACCTACTCTAGTACTGACAATACAGTTGCCTTGACTTGACTAAAGGGCTTGTTATTCAGTAGACGAGTTGGATCTGTCCCTAACCCTAATATGTGCGACGTGTAAGTATATATATCACACTGTTCCACTCGGAAACGCATGACCATGTTGTTAAGGATGCAATGTTAAGGATGTGATTGAGAAAGCTGAAGAAGGATGGCCAGGCTAGCTAATCCAGCCGATGTTAGCCGGGTCCGGAAACTTGGCACATCGTCCACTGAGGAGAAAACACCGAAAACACGGGGTACCTAATAATCTGGCAACTCAGACTATATGCCGAATTGAGATACAAGGCATGTTTGTTTGGAGCTGTGTGTGTGTGTAAGATGGTTGCTTGTAATACTGAAGCAGCACCAGACAAGTGGGCCTCCCCTCCCCCCACCCTGCCCCTCCCTCCAGCAGCAGCAGCAGCCATGCTTGATGTGATTACCTGTCATGTTTCACGGCTGCTAACGTTGCGCCGGGGCGAGATACCCTTTTCCCCGCATGGGCATCCCAGTCTGGAGGCAGTGTACTCGCACTGGGAGTGTGTAAGTGTGTGCGCGAGTGTGTTGTCGGGACGTTAAGATGCGCGGTGAGAGAGTGAGTGGATTACACACGGTTCAGGCTGCGTATGGGGAAGCGTGGCACCAACATGGTTTTCTAATGGGATTTCGCAATCCTTTTCCCTGCTGACTTTCCCTCCACACACACCCGCGCGCACACACACACACACCCAGGTGAACTCTTTAAAGAGACTGACGTTTCTCCTCTCTATCCAAAAGTTAAGACCGCAGAAGTGTGCAGCACTGTAGATACAGCGCCCGCCTCGCTTTTTAACAATCGTTTTCTGAAAAGCAGCCCGAACTTCACCGCCTTCCGAGACGGAAACACTGAGAATAGCACCAAACAGTGTCTCTCCTCAGAGCGCAAGCCAGGAAAATAAAAACAAAAAAGAAAGGGAAGTCGATTCAACATCTCACCAAACCTCCGACTCTGGTGAACTCATGTGGAGAAGCGTCCTTGGCTCGAGTTCAACGTTCAGAGAGCGAGTGACGGAGGTGTCACTAACTCCTTGACTTACATGACAGAATGCGACAGTTAACGGATCCTTTCCCCAGGGTGGAGGCTGAGCCGTGCCGCGGAGCCGCTTGACAGGGAGATCAGATGCGTTTTGCGTGAAGGGCGTCTGCCGTCTGACATGGACCTCTCCCATTGCTCTCGAACCTCGCAGAGCTTCGGGTGCGTGCTCTCTCGGGATAATGCTCACAAGAAATCCATACACTCTTGTCTAACCGAACAAGTCTAGTTATTGAGTGAACGGGAATGACAAGAAGTGCTTGACTGAATGTATGTAAGCTGGGGTCAGCTGCATGTACCTACATCCTGAAGGACACCTTTAGAGTGAGGATTCTGAACGGTTGAAGACAAATGGGCGAAGGCCTTATCGATTTGAGAGCCATCATATAAAATCTTGGTCCATCTGGACACCGCTGTAACACTTTAAGACCTAAGCCTCAAAGTGGCCACTTGGAAGGGCATATTTTTGCAGTTTGGGGACATTTTACATTATTATCAAGTGATCTTTGTCCCCTGATTAGGCACAAAGTGCTACACACGTTCTTAGACCAAGCCTGGTGCGGGGTGGGGATGAGGGTCTTCGTTCCCAGCAATGACGTGACTTTGTTACACGAGCGAGACATTTAGGCCTTGGTCAGACCTCCAGCCCAAATCCATCAGCTAGATTAGCTAGTCTGGTTATCAGAAAGGCCATCCTTCTTCAGCTTTCTCAATCACATCCTTAACTACTCATCCTTAACAACATGGTCATGCGTTTCCGAGTGGAACAGTGTGATATATATACTTACACGTCGCACATATTAGGGTTAGGGACAGATCCAACTCGTCTACTGAATAACAAGCCCTTTAGTCAAGTCAAGGCAAGGCAACTGTATTGTCAGTACTAGAGTAGGTACAGGACATACAGTGTACTGAAACTGTTACTCTCAGACCCCCATGGTGTAACAATAACATTAAAGAGACGGTAAGCAGGAAAAGTGTGAATTTAAATAGACACTAAAAACACTGATCGTAAAAATGAACATTAATTGTAAAAGAAATAGAATAATGAAAAGTAATATAAATATAAGAAGGTCCTGAAATGAACAGTAAAGTGACATATGGCAGATACAGATTCAGGTCTGTGGGTATAAATAGTGCAAATGTAAACGTGCCGTCGTGCAGTTAGACTGAGTTTATGTGGGGTCAGGAACCTGCGTTATGTCCTTGTTTCCAACCAAAACTTGACAATGAAGCATTATGTATGAGTATATCGACAACACTCGCAGCTTTTAATACAACAAGTATGAAATAAAAATAAAAATGAATGTGCTTTAGTTTCCAGAAATTATTCCGCACTCTGTGAAGGCCTAGAAGGCCCTGAGGGTTCCCCTCTGCTCGTCTATGGCTCTGATGACTGCAGTTTTACATGAAGCTGGACAGCACTGGTTCCTCGTGTGCGTTCATACTGTGTCCTTCAAGAAACACAGGTTGGACGAGCTCAGCTGTGTTCAGTGGTGGCTGAAGGTGAGAAATCACAGTGGAAAAGTGGAAAAAAAAGCAAAAACACAAACCCAGAGTTTGAGGTCTCAACTCCTCCTCTCCAATCCATAACTCCATCTATTTTTTTCCTCAGTAGTAAAAAAGCCGAGGAAAAGCAAGCAAAGAAAAGTCTCCTTGCGCAGCAGCTGGGAGGACAACTGTCCCCCTGTCCTGAAGTCCGACGCCAGCCAAATAAAACAGCCTCGTTCCACGAGGAAATGGCTAGCCAAACAAGAGGCAGCCATGAATCTGAGCCCCATGAATGTAAGGGTTTCTCCATGTGTTCCCTGAAGGCCCGGATGATTATAGAGGCCTTTTGTAGTTAAGGACATTTCCCAAATGGTTTTAACAGTGCTTGGCCCCAAATATTAAGTTAGGAGCTGAGAAACCAAAAGCAACTGCCTGTACCTGTGTGCTACATGTTATAACCAATTTCGCCCTGCGATGCTCTGATTCCTGTGGTCAGCATGCTGTTATAGCTGCTGTACAGTAAATAAACAGCTGGTTATCGTCTCAGAAGTGATCCAAACCAAAGTCATCACTTAGAACCGTACGCCATAATTTCTGTGAAATGATCAGGTGCAGCAAGGCAGTCGTCAAGAATCAATGCACAGCTCAGGCGGCTTGGCTTGACTAGCATTTCCCTCTATTGATTATCGTTATAGTTGCTTTTAACCCTTTTTACGTCACGTTTACTGGAGGTAACAGCAGAAGCATAGGATGCACTAATATTAATTATTTCTCCCTTCTAGTTTATTGAAACAGAAATTCGGTAGAAAATCTACAGTACTGTGCAAAAGTCTTAGGCGCCCAAGACTCATTTTCAAAATCTATTTATTTGTGTAGTTTTGTGTTTGTTTGCTGAGAAAAGTGTTAATATTTGAATGAACAAAATGTATAAAATATTAACACTAACATCCATAAAATCACTATATATATATACACACATAATAAACACTGATGTTCTGGATGTTTGTGTGTTTATTTACCCGTCTCCAAGCTTCTCCTCGAGGAAGTCCAGTATTATATGTAGTTAAAAAGCAGCTCCTGGTTTGACCAATCAGTGCTCAGTAAATTGAGCTCATGGTGTAATTGATGATATTAACGAGTCTCTGTGGCGGCTGTGAAGGTGTCCAGGAAAAATATGGACCCGAGAAATTCTTGTTACTTTTTATTGTTTTTCTGTTTATTTGAATTATGAATACGACTTTATTCTAATGTATATTGTGATAAAGTCACTGCTGAGGTCAACTGGTTAAACATTTGCTTAGATGCCTAAAACTTTCACACAGTACTGTGGATTCTAAACTTTAAACTGATACCACCTTTGTGTCTGCATGTAAAACAAAGTTACCTGGTTATTTCAAGCTGAAAATACATGTAAAGATGTTAGTGACCTTTTGTAACTGACACTAGTTTAACATTGTTTGTGTTTACCTCTCTGTGCTTGTCTTATTTCTAATGAAGTATATCCCACTATGAGGTCAGCTGAGAGCCAGTCCTGTTGTGCTGTAGGGTACATTTACATTTATGGCATTTGGCAGACACTCTTATCCAGGTAGACAGTCTTACACAGGGAGGCCAAGGTGGTGTTAGGAGTCTTGCCCAAGGACTCCTATTGGTATAGTGTAGGGTGCTTGCCCTGGTGGGGATTGAACCCCAGTTTATAGTGTAGAAGGTGTTGGTGTTAACCACTACACTATCCAACCACAGGGTAGTGAGTGCATTATTAGGTTATTGCTGTTTCGATATTAAATGTCATGATTACCTGAACTATAACCTTCCAAAATGTAGTGTGCACATGCTACTCATACAGCCATACAACAAGCAAGTGAAGTGTTACATCACCTTTAACAACACATAATAATCGACTGGGGACTGGACACACCAAATAATCAAAGTTTTAAAGTCAATTTTAAAGTTGAATTTTTGGCCATTCATATGTTAGACAAGCCTTCAACTTTGCACTGTTGAGAATCTGGATACAGTAAATAATTAGTAACTAATCCAGTTGAAAAACCTCCTTTTAACTCTCTGTTTTTAGCCTGCAAATTATAAAAAGCGTGAAAATAGCAACATCATACACACATCAGAGCACTCAGCAGACCCCGCCCTCACTAGCCAGAGTGACTTCATCAAACTGTTAGCAGGCGTCAGCCAGTAATCCAGCTCAAAAACTACTCAAAATCACTCTAACCATTATTTTAGCTCTCTATTCGTTTTTAGGCTTTATATAATAACACAGGGTTAAGAGACTGACATGATGTCAGCAATGTGCAGCTCAGGTTAATATTAAAAATAAAGCCTGTCTTGGTCGGTTTTAACACACCATATGAATCCAGGAGAGTAAACAGTCAATGAAAACATGGTTGTCTTATGCTTTATTCAATCATAAGCACTGTAATGTCTTATGCATATTCAACACTTGTTTTCAAAATCTGTATAAGCAAAAAAATTACTCAATTTAGCGTGTGCTAAAAAAATTCAATCAAAAATTTGCCAAATTCATAAAGATATAAAATTTCTGCTAATATTTTCGTCACATAATGACATATCTGAGTGTTCCGTGCAGGTCTGGCACTGTTTGGGTGCTGGGTATGGGTGTATGTGTGTGCCTTTGTTCCTGCAGGTTGATAGTCCACATGACCTCCAAGGGAGGAGCAGCGGGCTATATAACCTGCAGTCACTACCAAGACGATGCTCAGAGCTCACACAGGGAGTCGGGCCTATGCCGTGTGAGCCTCGGGTTCCCTTGTGTTTGTTGTGGGCCGTTTTGTTCTCGTTCCTTGTGGAACGTTTCTTATGTTTGTTAGTTTAGGTAGTTGGGTTTTGCTTTCCTTGTTCTTTTGTTTAGATTAACTATAGTTCAGATTTTTGTTTTGTTTTTCTTTCCAAAGATTCCTTTGGCACCGTCACCATTGGCTCCTCTTAGGCCTCAAATTGTCCAGGCCCTGTGTGCGCCTGTTTCGGTTGGATGCTTTGTGAGTTTTAATAAACATATCTTTTGATTTAAAGCTCTAATTCACTTCTCCTGTGTTCCCTTTGCGTTGCAACCATTTTAAAACCAGCCATCCTGGGTTGTAACACAGGGTCCTGAAAATAACATGTGCTGTGTGTGACTGTCTCATGTAAATATTTCATAATTGTGATTGTAATAGATCAGAAAATTCAAACACTTATCATAGGGTTCTAAGAGTTGATGAACTTTTATCTTTTTTGTCATATAATAATGAGCATCTGATAATATATCACAGTTTAATCCAAAAAGCATGTAGTTATTGCTCACCACATGACCACTGTGACAACAATGCTAACTGCCCAACCTCTAGTAAATCAAGTACACAGGTCCAATATCTCCGCACACTGTCTGTTCAATCTTCTCAAATTTGCATGCCTCTCTATAAAAGGTATGTCGTCTGTGTCCAAAGACAAACAAGTGTCTCCGATATGGTGCTTTTACTGGAGAAGGCAAAAACCTTTAACTTATAAGTTAATGTAAAGTTGTTTTATTCAAGCTAGTTTTGAGCATTTCTATTGGCCAATTCATCATGAAATTTTCACCCAAATTAATGAAAACTTGCCACGTTGAAATGAGGTAGAAAAAAAATGCAGATGCATGTTTTTGTTTCTGCCCTGCGATGGACTGGTTACTTGTCCAGGGTGTATCCTGCCTTCTGCCTGATGACCGCTGGGATAGGCTCCAGCACCCCCCCGTGACCCTGAGAGAGAAGCGGCTTAGAAAATGTGTGTGTGTGTTTTTCCTTGAACAGCAACTCGTGTTGGACGAAATATAAAAACCATGTACTTGAGTTAAAGTCGAGACGCCCAAGGTAAAATATTCCTCCAGTAACAGTAGAAGTTCCTCCCTTTAGACCTCCACTTGAGTAAAAGTACTAAAGTATTTCCCTTCAAATGTACTTAAGTATAAAGTAAAAGTACTAAAAGAGGAATTCTGGCTCTGATGTCCTGTTATCATTTTTATAACCAGACTGGCTTCATGAACTCATTTCAGGTGAAAGTCCTCCAGCGTCTCTCTTGGTAAACCAGTCTTTTAATAGAAGGTCATTAATTAGTGACGCTGACGTCTATTAAAATGATCAGAAGCACAAAACACTGAAGGTAAACAGTTTCCATCAGGGAGAACCGAGTGGCTCTGAAATCACTTTTTACACACAAGCAAAGTTTCAGTTTCAGATTTATTTACAACTTAGTTCCAAGTTTAAGTTGAATAAAAACTGGCTTTAAACTCAGGATCACAGATGAGCTCCTTTACTATGTTGATCTGTAGGCGTCTGTTCATAAACATAAACCAGCCCAAACTCATTTACTATAAAATGAAATGGTGTTTGTAGAAATTCAGAAAAAAGCCGCGTCAGTCTCGACTGCATATGTGGACATATTTCTATATTGAGCTCTATTTACACAAAGTTAGGTTAGTTCATCATTTATGTTGAACAGACTCTCCCAAAGTTTGACGCTGCTGCGCTGACGTTGAACCGCGTGCTGCACTGGGTCGGTATGACCAACGGGTCAAAACCAGCTCTAAACAAAGTGACCGCTGGGCCCTGATTGGTGCTCTGGCTTTGCGCTTCTTTCGTTTTGACATGTTACGTTTTTATACACACAGAAACCAAAAGGAACGACAGATTTCTCAAAATGTAGGAGGAAAAAGTCGGATATTAGACTCTGAAATGTAGTGGAGTGAAAGGAAAAAGTCGCCCAGAACGGAGAAACTTCAGTACAGATACACCAAAAATACTAAAGTACAGAAACTAATTACATTTACTCAGTTACTCAGTTACTGTCCACCACTAACAGTAATGATATGTATGAAGAAGAGAAGCACATTCAATGTTTTCCTAAGTTCATTCCTAAATTCAACAGCACGTTTAGGCTTGTGTGCGAGGATCTTACACAGTGCCCGTTTCTTAAATGGTTCCATGGCATTTGGCCATGTTTCAGCTGCAAATCCAAAACTGGCACATGAGGCTTAGAAAATCAGAACCAGAGTTTTGCTTTGCAGAAAGAAACCCTTTAATTTTGTCATGTTTGCGTCAAAAACTGTTCATACAGACTGCAGACTGAGCTACAAGTCTCTACTAACTACATAATGAAAAAGGTAACTGCATTAATTTAGCGATAAGGAGGTAATAACTCTTGTTTTCTAAGTGTTAATATCATGCTTACCTACGCCTTGTCACAGCGCTTTGCACGGAATGCACTTTACGGTATAAGTGTTAAATCACAGGAGATGTTTATTACTAGCTATGTGTGTGTTCAGTATGCGCTAGGAGGCCCTGACAGGAGCAGTGCAGAGTTTAGTAGGGGGGGGAACACAGAGCGGCTGGCGCATTAGTTAGCAGTATTATCTGGATAACTCCAGCACCGGCAGAAAGGTACAAGCGCACAGTGGCGGGATTAGATAATGCTATTATCAGCATGATTGTAGCATTAGAAAGAGGCATTAACACGGATCATTTCGACCATTCAGCGCTAAGAATTGCCATAAAATCACTGCATTAGCCACAGAGATGGGACCTGGATATAAAGCGGAGAGAGGGAAAAAGAGAGAGGCTGGGATCGCAAAGCTTCGAATTAGCAGGCTTTTTGTTTTGGGGGCTGACAAACACCGCAGTGCTGCTGATTCCACAGCAATCACAGCATTCTTATCTAAAATAATGCAATTCAGCTGGACATAAGCGGAGTCATGTAGGCTCAGAGTAGGTCATGTTGTTTGCAGAGGTGCACAGATGTCAGAGGGCAGCACAGTGTGGTCCCCAAACGTGAAATAGCTCAGCTTGCTAAACAGCATTGGTGCATATGTATCCTCACATTGACACAAGTAGTTATGGCATATTCGAGTTGTATGATTTAACTTAGGCTAGACTTAGTCATAGATTTAGTGACTTCCGTCGAAGCCCAACACTAATCCAGTGCTGAACATTCAACCCTGGCTTAGAATGGTTTATACTGTGTATCTAGGGGGCCATCCCTAAGTTCCTTAGGCATATTCTCATTGAAATGTCCTTGAAACAGTTCTACCTTTCCAGAACCCTACGTTCCCCAGGCCCCATGGTTCCTTTTTGTAATTTTGGAAATAGCCCTAGGATCCCAGGGCTTTACATTCCTCAATGTTCCCATGGCACCATGTTTCAGCCCCACATTGCCTCAATTTTGTTTGCTTAAGATTAATATAAAACATCCATACGTCTGATATATTTACCAGTTATATATTCTGAACTTATATATTTATTAAATAAGATGATATCATTTTTCAGTTTTTTATATCATTTGAAAATACCTGTTACTCCTTACATTGTCTGTAAATTTCACGATGAACGCACCAAAGGAAACGGCACAAAATGACTTGGGAAAAAATTCTGGTTCCATTGACCAGAATTCAATTAAAAAGTAAAAAATTACTTCCATTAAAAGTAAAGTAGGTTTTTTCCTTCTCCTGTAAAGTTCCCGTTTCGGGGATAGAAGGTTTTGTTCTGCCAATAACAATATGTAATTTGTTTATTCATGCTGCTTCCAAAATGTTCCCCTTTTGTAGATTTTAGTGAACAAAGCTGGCACGAACCATCTAGTATCTGAACACATCCTGAATGAGAATCAGAATCAGAATCGTTTATTGATCTACCATCCATTTTAATATTTTCTGACAGCCCTTGTGAACTTGTCCTCATCATTTCACCTTTGGGGAATCTTTCATTCAATTTTAGGTTAGCAAGCTCGGGGCCTAAACTAGGCAAAGAAATTCTTTTAAAAATTCGTTTAAAACATGGTTTGCATTACTACGTTTACTTGGCTTGCTAATTATCTCATTGAGGCCAGTATAGCCAAGAGCAACTGCATTCTTCTTGAGAAATTGTCTCCTTTTCGTTCCTTGTATGACCTTTTGGTGATACCATGACCCTAACCATGACCTTAGGCGCCCTTTCATAGATTCCCTTAATGTACCACATTGAGAAGATGTATTGTATACAAAGCTGAGGGAATGCAGGGCTCTGAGAACATAGGAACCTGGGAATGTAGGACCTGGCAACCCTGGGAATAGGTTCCCTTGATGTTCCACATTGAGATGTCATGTATTATTTAAATAGCTGAGGGAATGTAGGGCTCTGGGAACATAGAACCCTGAGAACACATAGGAATCACAGGACCCTGGAAATATAAGACCCTAGCTATATAGGAACCTGGGAACACATGACTCTGGGAACATAGTGCTCTGGGAATGTAGGATGCTGGGAAGATAAGACCTTAGCAACATGACAACCTGGAAACACAGGGTCCTGAGAACATTGGTTGCTGTAGTGTAGTGGTTAACACCTCTGCCGTCTACACTGTAGACTGGGGTTCAGTCCCCACCTGGGTAAACACCCTACACTATACCAATAAGAGTCCTTGGGCAAGACTCCAAACACCACCTTGGCCTCCCTGTGTAAAATGACCAAGTTGTAAGTTTGAAAACGGAGGTTTTCTTCCGACAGCAGCAATATGTTACATTACCATATGAAATAATCAAAAGAAAATAAAAATTGATGATTGACGTGATCCTAAAACTACTTCTAAGCACAGTATGTAGCAAAGTTCAAGTAGTGTGTTACCAATTTGGTTTGAATGCGTTTTACATGTTTTTGCATCAATAAGGGCCTCTATTATGCTTGTCACCAACAAATAAACCAGTTAAGCTCAAATTTATAGAGCTTTTCATGATGCAGATTTATGCAGTGGAGGAAACAACTTGTTAGGTGTATTATAGCTAATTATTATCTGTACCATCCCCACAGTAGCAGTATCTATGTTGACAGTGAAACTGAAAAGAAAAAAGCAGTTTTAATGTTTTATACAATCCTCTGAACTTCAGACACCTGATGTCACTTAATTGAGACTGAAACCACAGCATTTTGCCATCATCTGCAACGCGCTAATTAAAAAGTTATTAATTTGAATATTAAAGTTGTTGAATACTTGTATTAGACAGCTGGGTCATTCTCACGAAACCTCCTCAAAACATGACCAAAAATATCATAAACATCATGCAGATAAAAATATCCGTGTCATTTAGTAGATCAGTTGGAGCTCTATTTGGTATAACAGGATTTTGGAATATTTGGCATATTTTGGCATAGGAAGTTAATTTTTTTATTTATATTTAAAAAAGAAAAAGTGTTTTTTAACCCTAATTCTGTTTGTATTGCACCAAAACAACAAAATGCGAAAAAAATAAATAAATAAAATAAACTCTTATTGGCTGTGAAGATGCTGTGGTGATGAGATAAAATTGCAAAACGCCCTATTTCACAAAATATGTGTGTTTTAATAATTAAGTTGGCTTGACGAAGCCAGCTAACGGCCCTTTGTTCTTCGTGGGTCAGAGTTTTTGAGCTAGAACCACAAAACTCTGCAGGATCATAGAGCCTACATGGGAATAGTGTGCATGTGCCTTTGGAATCTATCATGCATATGATTTTCATGCAGTGTTTTTCCCATCGGAAATGAATGGGAGAAAAAATTCTAATCTAACTGTCACACTGGACATCTCTCATACTGCCCTCAGAGGTATTACACAGAGGCTCACATACATACTACATAGATGGGTCAATGGCATGATGTGCATTTTTTGTGTCCGTTATTTTCTCCAGAAATAATTTTATAAATACATCTATCAAATTTGTCAACAATACCTCTTTTTGTGAAGCGGTCTTCAGTGCATCCATATGAAATTCATTGTAGTTTCTTTTTGACGACATAAAATTAAAAAGGTCAGTTGCTGAAAGTCTCCAAAGATGTAAGTTTATTGAGTGTGCTACTAAAAAAAGTTAATTTAATAAAAAAAAAGTATATGTTAAATAGTTTAGCATGATTTGTGTATGTGTGTGTGTGTGTGTGTGTGTGTGTGTGTGTGTGTGTGTGTATGTATGTATATATATATATATATATATATATATATATATATATATAACCTTAGTATGCAAGTTCTAAATAGATGCCTGTTTAATTTGAAATTAGTCTGAAAAGTTAGGTGGCACAACCTGATAGATCAAATGGTGCAACAAGACTAGTACAGTTTTAATAACTTAAATAGCCAATTAAAAGCTTTGATAAATTTAACTGTATTCAAGATATAAAACGCACATATATATATGAGTCAAATGTATATGCTCACATAACAATGCACCTCATATCCTTTCAATAACACTGTCATTTTTGAAAACCTTGTTTGTCATTGACCTATATACATATACACACATATTAGCAACCACCTGGGGAAACACCTTAGCATTCATCCATTCCTACCTTTTTGGTCCAACTTGTAGATATAAAGTCAAATTTGTTCATCTGCAGCTGCACACATGAGTGGTCACAGGACGCTGTGGGCTGGATATTTTTGGTTCTCAGTCCAGCAGCGACACTGAGGTGTTTAAAAACTCCAGCAGCACTGCTGTGTCTGATCCACTCAGACCAGCACAACACACATTAAGTGCAGTGTTACTGCAGTGTTGAGAATGATCCACCACCCAAATAGTACCTGCTCTGTGAGGGTCCATGGGGGTCCTGACCACTGAAGAACAGGGTAACAGAGTATCAGAGAAACAGATGGACTACAGTCTGTAACTGTAGAACTACAGAGTGCAGCTATACAGTAAGTGGAGCTGATAAACTGGACAGTGAGTGTAGAAACAAAGACGTGTCCTTAGTGGCTATACTTGGTTTATTTGAAGCGGCCGTGTGGTGTACACACATTACAAACCACCTGGGGCACCATAGCAATGTCCTAGTGACTCGTTAACAACCACCTGGAATTCCATAACAATGTCTTAGCAACAACTTCGGACTCACTTGGAACAACAGTGACATCCTACAATCACGTTAGCAACTACCTGGAATAGTATAGTAGTCAGCCTTCTCGTTAGCTCAAAAATACTTCATCCAGCAAGAGTTCACAGACTGTCAAAAGACAAATTGTGAAGAAGAAATATTATTTACAGATATCTTCATACTTTACTGTGTTGCAGCATGGAGAACTCGTTCTCTTCCATTGAGAAACGTTGCCGAGAATTCGAGTAAAGTCGAAGAAATCCTTCAGGTTGGTGTTGTGAGAATGACTGTTGGCTGTGTTCAGCATTCAGGCCCACTGAAGAACAAGTAACCTTGTTTAAATGAGCAACTTCATGATGATCTGCATCTCAACTCGCACGACTCTGAGAACTAGGACTCGAGTCAAGACGCGCAACATGTATGCATATTTATGATTTACACCCACCTCCAGCATGTAACTGTAGCTACATGCTAATGCTACGTGTGCTTTGGATTTTGTTGCACAAGACCTCGCTGACACAGCCATAACTGTAACCTCATTAGAGTCTATTTCTGCCGTTCACACTCAGCTCGGTCCCCGTCTCAAGCATTCCTATTTTGGTCCGGATCTACAGTTTTTCCTCCATGCCCCCCCACCCCTCCCCCTCAAAACCCCTTTTGCCTTTGAATGAGATAAATATGCGGCATGTCAGTGAAGCCGGCGTGTGGGAGGCCGCGGTGCGGAGTAGGAGCAGACACCCAGGAACCCCGCCGCCACCAAAAAAAAAAAAATAAATAAATAAATAGCAAGCACACAAACATTTTTATATTTAGCTCGTGAGGACTTGAATGCGAATGGATACGACGCGGCAGCGCCGGGTGTTTGTGTTGGGCAGATTTAGTGTTGCAAGGCTGTTTTTTTTCTGCTCTATTCTTCTCCTCCTTTTCTTTCTGCTATCCAAATTGCTGCCATTAAGGCAGGACCGGGCACGAGCCAAAGCGGAGCGCTCCACTTAATGTGATTTCCTCCGAGAAGAAGAAAGAAACAAAGGAAGGAGTGATTCATCAGCGAGCGAGAGAGAAAGAGAAACAAACCCCATCCGCGGAAGAACGTCCAGTTCGGAACGATGCGCCGAACAAACATGCTGCTTTCTTTTGTGTTTGTTTGTAAGCGTGCCTGAACGTCTAGCGGGGCTCGAACGAGTCGAACGTTTAGTGACTGATGTTGATTTTCAGGAGCTAAAAGTTTCAATACTCTGTTGTATTTACACCTTTTGTCCACTTAGGGTCACTTTGTAGTTCTACAGTTACAGACCGTAGTCCAGCTGTTCCTCTGATACTTTGTCACCCTGTTCTTCAGTGGTCAGGACCCCCATGGACCCTCACAGAGCAGGCACTGTTTGGGTGGTTGGATCATCCTCAGCACTGCAGTGACACTGACGTGGTGGTTGTGTGTTAGTGTGTGTTGCTCTGGTACGAGTGGATCAGACACAGCAGTTCTAAGAGGTTTTACGCACTGTGTCCACTCACTGTCCACTCTATTTGACACTCCTACCTTGTAGATTATAAACCGGAGAGAATAGTTGGTGTTGCTGCACGGTTTGTGTTGGTCATCCTCTAGTCTGCTGTGAGTGGTCCCAGGACACTGTCAGCTGGACAATTACAGACTGTAGTCCATCTGTTTCCCTGCATAAATTGTTAGCCCCCTTTCACCTTGTTCTTCAGTGGTCATTGTTGTTTATTTCAAATCTTCAAAAATGAAACCTCTAAAGTTTAACAGTCCTTTGATTGCGGTTGCCAAGTGCAATCACGAGTCACAAAGTCACACTTAAAACTAAGAACTTCAGTAAAGACCTTGGGCCACTTTAGAGAAATATCCCAACTCTCTCTGTTTAGTCAACATGACTAATTCAGTTGGGATCGCATTCAGGACAGTAGCTATTACAGGATAACAGTTCCAAAGGATGTTATCAGCCCATTACAGATCCTAAAACGCTGGGTTTGGGATAGTCCACTTTAGATGCTTTGTA
Source organism: Pygocentrus nattereri (assembly GCF_015220715.1). Classification (NCBI taxonomy): domain Eukaryota; kingdom Metazoa; phylum Chordata; class Actinopteri; order Characiformes; family Serrasalmidae; genus Pygocentrus; species Pygocentrus nattereri. The sequence goes on from NC_051240.1 coordinate 17,613,637, forward strand.
AATACTTTCAACTAAATATCTACTAAATTGACCATAATTTTCTTTAGCTCTAAACGTGGCTTTTTAGTTTCGAATGCCATGAATGCAGAGCACTGTGAAGCAAAACGCCACCCAATGAGAGCCCTTTTTCACATACTATTCCACCATTATCAGCATTGCATGCAAAAAAGACGCCGTGTGGCTTCACTGGTGGTTTTGGATGGTAAATAAAATTTCTATATTTGTGCTGCAGACCTCATAGCCCCTAGTTGCCATCACCACCACTGTAAAGTTTCTCTACTACACACCGTTTTCACACAGTTTACTTGAAAATGATTTAATCCTGCAGAACTGTATGAAAAAATCTGTGGAATTGCCCTTTAATCTGGTACCATTCTGCCTGATTTCTTATATAAAACTACCTGACATCAGCCTAACCTCCTGATATTGTAAGTTCAATGACCGACTTTGCACTCAAACGCTGCTTTGTGGAAAATTTCCCTAAAAATGAATCATTAAAGCAAGAAAGTTTTTTCCTGTGGGCCTTCATGCGTTCTACTGATTCTAGTGGAACCCCTGATTTAGCAACACAGCACTCGTTTCCACCTAGCATATCAGAAACAAGGGCCTATTCACTATTAGAGGAGGATTGTATTGCATAAGGATATTCAGTTCCAGTAAATCTGGGTAGAAATGTGAACATCACACCAGTACGTGCACTGCCGTAATCCATATGAAGCTCTAATGACACAAAAAAAAGAGGCCTAGCCGTCCCGTCCTGGCCAGAGCTGTCAGGAGAACGCAGGAGAAAAGTGTGCAGGGCGGCGGTTTCTCTCTGACTGAGGCGCTTGTCATGCCAGCTTTCAGCAGCCGTATCTGCACAATTGAGTTTGACAGCCTTGTTGAGTGTCGATGATTGGCGCCGCTCCAGGGACATGGTACAGGAAAAGCCATGTACAACACCAAAGGCAGAGGAGGGGCGAGAGAGGGAGAGCGGGAAGGAGAGAGAGCGAGGGGGGAGGGGGGAGGGGGGGAGTGGGGAGTGAGGGGGGGGCGCCTGGCCAGATTGGGCTTCTTCATGCTGACTAACAGCAGTGTCGAGAACAGGAGATAAGGCAGCGATGAGGGAGGAGAGAAATGGCCGAAACAGAGGTGTGAGACCAGGCAGCCATCTGAGGAGGTGATGAAAGCGAGGGGCGAGAGTGTTGGTAACACACACACAGACACAGACACACACACACATACACGGAGTGAAATCACACACATGTTCACGCGCAGCCAGTCTTGGGACTTGGAGAGTAACGTGCAGTGGTTGAAGGACAGAGCTCTTATTTCTCAGACCCGCTTGCAGCATTTTTTAATCAAAAGAAATGCTTTATACTCTAAAAATGGTCTTTTTCTCACTTTTTTTTTAATAAAATGCTTTGATGGCTTTCATGTGTGTCTGAAACATTGTTAAAGTTTCTTAATATACCATTGATCTCTACTTTTGACATTTTTCGGTTCTTGGCATAAATCGAAATTACTTATCGCCCTTTATTTGTGTGTAAATTTAATGATAAATGGGATAAAAGAAACAACCCAAAATAACTAAAAAAAAAAGTCTGGTTCCATTGACTTACATTAAAAGTAAAGTAGGTTTTTTCCTTCTCCTGTAAAGTTCCCAGTTTGGAGATACGAGGTTTTGATCCAACAGCAGCGATATGCAGTTCATATGGACGATTCTACTGAAGGGGTTCAAAGTCAAGCTGAAAACATATTTTGCACTTGGACTTTAGCCTCTAATCCTTTGTTTTGAATGACTCTATATAATAACACGGTAGTGTTACAGTAGTGACTCTGGCCTGTAGTGACAACTTTAGATCACATTGAGCAGAATTCATTTTTCATTAAAACACAAAAAAATTTCCTTAATGGCAGAAAATGTTTGTGTTGACAATTCTGAATGTTACACACCGATTCTTGGACTTTGGTACACATTTACTTCAGTGTGTGGTCACTGCAGGACAGGGGAGGTAGAGACAGAGATGCACATCCTACCAAACTGCCCAAAATATGAATCTATTAGAAATCAATATTTTAATCAATTTGAAAAACAGATAAACAGCTTCAGGATGTTGGGAGATGGATATTAGGATTATATTAGGAGAGGATCCATCAGCGTCCACTGCAGCCAGATATGTGTACGAGTGCCATTCGCTCCGGGTCAGTGAGTGACCACCACACCACAGCCTTTTATATATGTAGATATTTAATATAGATTTTTCTCTTGTGACTCACGTAAATATATTTGATAATTAATGTTTTTTTTCCCTTCTCTTTCCTTTTATGAATGACATACACATATTAAATAGTTTTTGTTTTACTATTGCATATCGCTGCTGTCGGAACAAAACCTGGTATCTCCAAAAAGGTAATTTTACAGGAGAAGGAAAAAACTTACGTTACTTTCAATGTAAGTCAATGGAACCAGAATGTTTTCCAAGTCATTTTCAGCTGTTTATTTTGGTCCGTCCTTCATGGAATTTGCACAGTATATATAGACCAACATGTATTTTCATAACATGTCAAAAACTGAAAATCGGCAAAAATGGAGATACAAGGTTTTGTTCCGATAACAGCGATATACTTCTATATTATTAACCGCTACTTAACCCTTTCTCTTCTTCACTGTTGCTTTGTCATGTATTAATTTTGTTTGTGTTTTGTTTTCACTTTAACTTTTAAGACGTAGATCATTTTTCAAAGTGCTTTGAATGTACAAATGTATATCTGTCATATCAATAAAGCAAAACTGAACTTGATATCAGCTGCTACAATTACCAGTAATGGCATGACAGCTTATGACAGCCTAAGTCATCTGCTACGACATGTTAATGGAGTGGTTATGTCACTGTTATGTAGCGAGGTTAAAGGAAAGCTTTACCCAACCCTCTTGTGTGATGTCACCTAACAGCATGAATCCTATGGATGGTAAAGGGGGGGGCCGGACTTTTGGCCTTCTCTTGTTCACTAGCAGGATGGTCTCTCGTTGCATTCCCTCTTAAATCAAGTCCTGAACCAACAGCTCCAGAGCGCTTTCAGAAATCCAGCTGCGTCGAGCCGCATGTCAGTCACAGCCCCACTGATGCAGTCACACACTCTTTCACAACTTGCACACACATCTGATGAAAGGAACTCAAAGCCTTTTTGGTTACAGACACCAGGTGACTTTGGCTCCGTCCCTGCTTTTTTGATGTGTTACTGTACTTTGATGCGGCGCCTGAAGCCATGAAAAATCAGAGAATATATAGTAGCAAAATACAGTCCAATGATCGAGAAGGCAGGAAGTCACTTTTTTATCTGTTCCTCAAAATGCTTTAAAGGGCCCATATTGTTGAAAAGCATAGCTTTAAAAAAGAAAAAAAAAGAGAGTTTGGTAGGGTTATAGATATGATGTCACAACCATGAATGCATTTAGATAAGCCCTTCTTTTCTCATTGAAGTTATAAGCGAAAGAGTTATTAGAGCACGAGAAAATGATTTATGAAAAGCAAAAAAGAGCTTAATATGGCTACGGTTATGATGTCACATCCATGAATGCCTTTACAGAAAACCACCCATTCACTTTGAAGTGGAGTCAATAGAGCGTGAGATGTGGACGAAATGATTTATGAAAAGAAGAAAGAGAGTTTGATATGGTTATGATGTCGCAACCATGAAGGCATGTACATAAGCACTGCAGTGACATAGAGGTATTAAAGCAGGAGATATGGAGAAAATAATGTACGAAAAGAAAAATAAGAGTTTGATATGGCCATAGATATGATGTCACAACCATGAATACATTTTCATAAAACCACCCTTTTACACTGAAATGATAAGCAGAGATATTAGAGCAGGAGATGTGGAGGAAACGATGTACGAAAAGAAAAAAGAGAGTTTGATATGGTTATGATGTCACAACCATGAATGCATTTACATAAGATCTCCCATTAGCACTGCAGTGACATAGAGGTATTAAAGCAGGAGATATGGAGAAAATGACTGACCTTCACGCTGTTTAAATCCATTTCAGCTCTGCTTTTGGAACACAGTGTGTGTAATTTCACTTGTGAAAGTATAAGCCAATCAGCACAGGGCCCATTTGCATGGACCTGTCTTAACATACAACAGCCTGTCTCATTCTAAGGGATAAAGAAAGGAATCATTAAACAAACAATCGCTGTTTCAAAACACAAATCCACACCAAAGAGACTTTTAGGAGAAAAAAGCAAGTCAACACAGCGTATGAGCCCTTTAATTGAGAGCGTAACAAGTAGCAGAGTGAGCGAGAGCCTTATCATCGCTGTTTGGCCTCAGCTCGTGCTGAGACAGCAGAGGCCGCAGGGGGAGCAGAAGGCTGTATGTGTGAGCCTCTCTCATAGATCAGTGCTTAATGGAGCCGGGAGGCAGCCGCTGATGGCCGGAGACAAATGATGGCGTTTCGGGGGGTGGGGGGGTCCCAGCGCGCCGCCCCACGCCGACTGCCCTCTGAACACGCAGTTTGGCTACTTAGCACGACCAGGCCGGAGGTCCTGAGAGCCCCCAGCACGGGCCGACTCTCTAATGACTCCCCAGCCTCCTGCTGCTGACCCCTCCAGCCCTGATCATCCATTAGAGAGAGAGAGAGCTCAGCTGTCCACACTGCTGGAAGATACTACTGTCTCTCATTCGCTCTTACCCCCTCTCTCTGTCACTCTAACTCCTCTCTCTCTCTCTCTCTCTCTCTCTCTCTCTCTCTCTCTCTCTCTCATCCTCTCTCTCATTCTTTCTTTCTCTCACTCTCTTTCATCCTCTCTCTCCATCTCTCTACTCCATCCTCCCTCTCACTCTTTCTCTTTCATTGTTTCTCTCTCTCTCTCTCTCTCTCTCTCTCTCTCTCTCTCTGACTTTGTTGTCTGTCTTTCTAGCTCTAATCCTTTTCTCTTTGTTTTGTCTTTGTGACTTTGTTCTCTCTCCCTTTCTTTCTCTCCTTCTCTGCCCATCCTCCATCTCTGTCCCTTTCGTTTTCTTTGCCCTCTCTATCTCACTAACTGGTCTCTCTCTTCCTGTCTTCTTTTGTCTTGTTTTTCTTTCTGATGTCTCTCTTACTTTTCTCTCTATCTCTCTGTCTCTCTCTCTCTCGTTTCTCTGTACCTCTGCCTCCTCACTCTCTACCTTCCCTTTTTTTCTCTGGCTCCTTCCTGCCTCTGTCTCACCCTCTCTCTCTTTCTTTCTGACTTGTTTGTCTCTCTCTTATTTGCGACTTTGTTCTTTTTCTCTTTTTTCTCTCCCTCTTCCCTCTTTTTCTCTCTCTCTCTCACACTATCATCGGCCCGTAAGGACGCTCGCCCCCCGGGGCTGCCCACAGAGCCTGTGAAGTCCACATGCACTCCATTATCTGAGCTGTGGGTGTGGGTGTGTGTGACCGAGTGTGTGCATGTGTCCCTGAGCATCCTGCAGGACGCTGCGGCCATTTATCCACACACACCTGCTGGGCTGCGGTCCGAACGAGACGCACTTATCTCCCCAGTGTATCAGACACGGGGGGACGCAGATTAACGGAGGGGGGATGCAAAGCTGAACAAACAGGCAAACACATTCACGCTCGCGCGAGGGACTGGCTGCTCATAACATAAGGCTGCTTTAAAGATTCCCGTATCAGAGAGGGGAGCTGGTGTAGCTGGTGCTTTTCTCTTCTCTGCTTTTGGGGCTGGATTACAGGGCCTGCATGTGCGTTTGAGCCGCAGTGAACTGATGCAGTCTGGACTGGCACGCTCCCCTTCATTGCAGGGCCTTAATGATTTCTAATGCGGCTAAACACTGTGGCTCCGTGAAAACAGCTTTTTCGCTGGGGACGCGCAAATCTCCCATCACATGTTTCCCTTTGTTGATTTTTGTGAGACAACAACGCGCCTTGCTTATCTCCCTTACAGGCCCGCACCACAGGGAGCTTCCCCAAAGCCTCTCGCCCCAGCCGCTTATTAACACAGCTTACAGTGCGTCTGTGCTGCGCCTCGGCCCCTCATGTGCACACGCTCACACACACACACACACACACACACACACACACACACACACACACACAGAAACATATACACAGAGTAGACAATCAGCCCATCGTCTTCTATATACAACTATTTCATGGTGTATCAATAAGTGTGTATATCATCACTGTTTGTAACACACACTTGTATCTCGTATCTCTAATGAATCTGTCCATCTCTAATTAATCTGTCTGTTCTTCACAGTCATAGAAATCTCCACCAGATACAGAAACTGAGACTGTTTCTGGGGGTTTTGAGTGACGTCCCATTCTTAACCCATAGGGTTTAATATGATGTCGGCCCACCCTTTGCAGCTATAACAGCTTCAACTCTTCTGGGAAGGCTTTCCGCAAGGGTTAGGAGTGTTTATGGGAATTTTTGACCGTTCTTCCAGAAGTGCATTTGTGAGGTCAGTTGGACAAGATGTTGGACGAAAAGGCCTGGATTGCTGTTCTTGAGCTGATCTGAAGGCCACATGAAGTTTGGAGGTCTGTAGCGTTTGACTCTGCAGAAAGTTGCCGACCTCTGTTGCTGGCGTTCCCAATCGCTTCCACTGTGTTATAATCCCACTGACAGTTGACTGTGGAATATTTAGCAGTGAGGAAATTTCACGACTGGACTTGCTGCACAGGTGGCGTCCGATCACGGTACCACGCTGGAATTCACTGAGCTCCTGAGAGTGACCCATTCTTTCACTAATGTCTGTAGAAGCAGTCTGCAGGCCTAGGGGCTCGGCTTTATACACCTGTGGCCATGGAAGTGACTGGAACACCTGAATTCACTGATTTGGATGGGTGAGTGAAAACCTTTGGAAACGGTATATAAAATTTTGGAATTTGTATTTCTAAATATTATTATTTTCTTCACATAGTGACTTAGTGTCTCAAAGTAATGACAGTTTAATAATAATAATATTAATACAATATTTGTTTATATTGCACCTTTCATACATTAAACATGCAGCTTAAAGATACAAGGTAACAACAGCTACAAGAAAATCAAGACAAAAAAAACAAAAACAAAAAATAATAAATAGCAAAAAACAGATATATTAATGATTACAATTAAAAAGCACAAGATCTATGTATAAATAAACAAAAATGCAGTGAACAAGTAAATAAAACTCAGTAATATTTCAGTAACTTCATTTTTTCAAAATGTTAACTTAAAACATAAATAATATTTTCTTAAAATGTTTACTTAGCAAATCAAAACAAGGATTTCCTTTTTGAAATTTTCATTTAATATCTCAAAATGAATTTCCTCAAAATACTGACATAACATCTAAAAAGAATGATTACCTAAATAGTTTGAGTTACTATGACAACATTCTGGCATCTGATGTCAAAATAACGAGTTATGAAATTTTAAAAATGAAAATAAAAAAATATTTCAGAATAATTAGTCATAATTTCAACAGATTAATTCATTATTACTAGATACTTTTTTGTCACAACTTTGAGGAAATATGTTTTTTTTTAGATTCCAAGCAAAATATTACGTCATTACTTATTATTTCAAGATCACTGCTTCCCTTAATGTTTCTTGTTTGATACCACTTTGAATCGTCCAGCAGTCACCAAGCAGCTCACAACTCAAGGCGAACCCCAGCTTTTTCTCCCTTCATCAGTTTTCACTTTTCTATGCATATTAAAGAGGTGGGACTTTAAATGTACCTTAAAATGAACTCAACTGGTAATTGTCATTTATGCTTCATTTTAGATCAATAAATCTCTAACTCTTGTCAGGAATCTTGTCAGGAGAGTTCTGGTGGGGTCTAGAGGCTTGATTAGTAGCTACTGGCTTGATAAGGCTTTGTAAAGACATAGTGTTCCCCTTTACTGAAGTCTTATCCCTTTAATGTTGATTGATTGATTGATTGATTGATTGATTGATAAATAGCCAGTTTTATTACATACTTCTCTAACCTGAGAATAGCTCAACCAGTTTATTATAAAGTACCTGTAGTTACTGGATAATCAGCCGTATGTATGTAGTAGGTCAGCATTTCGAGGGGTGAACTTTTTGGGTTATCCAATGCAGCATTGGATAAATAATTGGCTGAATGTTGTTTTTCATAATTGCAAATCTCTTACACAACAAATGACTGAATCAAGCCACTGTAGGAGTAACTACCACTCGGTGGGATTTCATTTCACATTTGACTGCTCATTCGCTGAGTAGAAATCCAGTGCACACTACATGGCTACTCATAGATGTTTTACAACCCCTACAGCTTAAGCAACTGAACTAAATAAAGATAAACCAGCAACTCATCCACTTCAGGCCTGCTCTACGCAAACTTAGAGGAGCAGATTGGTATGAATTTCCCTGAGCCAATGTGAAAAGTCACAAATGGTTAAGGTAAAGGTTGAGTTTAGTGGTCATAGCTCTTCATGTGATTTCATGAAATCACAATTGCTTATAATAATCCAAAGATATTCCTCCTGGGTTTGGGTTGGGTAATCAACTGCAGTCATTCCACAGACCACTCAGACAAAAATGCACTGGTGGCACCAAGTGAACCTGAGAGCCAGTGATTTTTCTGTGCTGGTTAAAATGGAGTCCTGTGGAGAAGTTCCTCAGGGCTCTATGCTGGGTCCGTGAGTTTTGGTCTAGCTCTGCGTGGCCGCTTTGCTGGCTCAGTGATAAGATCAGCCACTCTCTCTAAGTGCCTCCACAGAACAGGAGAGGCCTCCAGCCCTTAGTTGCCCCTGCGTTTGCTTTGCCTCTGTTTATTTTTCTCTTCGACTTCTGGCATTGATTATTATAACCATATGCTTGACCAATGCAGAGTCCTCCAAGCCAGTAGCAAGGACACATAGTGCTTCTTCATTTCGTTTCAAAATAGCCACATTTGGCATTTCTCACTTCACAGTTCACAGAAATTGTTGCAGAGAGCCGAACAAGGATCCACAGGTCATTCAGTGCCAGCTTTGCCAGCATTGTCTTCTGAGCCAGTAGCAAGGATTTTATGGACTTTTTTGTTTCAGCTCTTCTGTAATGGTCAAGTTTGGCATTTCTCACTTGGTAGCTCACCAAAATCATTGAGTAAATTTGTAATTTTACCAATTTGCCAAAATCGGAGATCAAGAAAACAGGTTCTTCGCCGTCAATTCTGCCAACATTGTGCTCTAAGTCAATTGCAAGGACCTTCTTCATTTCAGCTGTTCTACAATGGTCAGGTTTGGCACAAGTTGAGCTAGTAGCATGGACACTCTGGGCTTCTTTGTTTTGCCAATTTCATAAAAACCAAGTTTTGGCATTGCTCGCCAAAATCGTTGAAAAAGCCTTGCTACAAAGGGACAGTTTCCATATCTTCAATTTTGCCAGCATGGTCTTCCAAGCCAGTAGCAAGGACATTAGTTTTGTATTTCAGTTTATCTACAATAAACATGTTTAGCACTTTACAAGTCCCTAATATCATTAACTACAGCTGGATACATGGGTTCCTCAATGTTTTTGCCAATGCAGTCTTCTGATCCAATAGCAAGGACTGTCATTACTCTCTTTCAACTATTATAGAATGACCAAGTGTGATATATGTCACTTTACAGCCCAACACAAAAAGGCCAGGTATAGAATCATTACTATAGTTACTGTTTTTTCCAAAGTTGTCTTCTGATGCACTAGCAAGGACATCAAGTGCTTCCCCACTTCAGGTATTCCACTGTGACTAAATCATGCATTTGGAATAGGATTAAAGTGGATTTAAAGATTACTCAACATTGTTTTTTTGAGTAGTTGGAAAGTCTCGAGTAAGGCTAAACACAGAAACATGGGTTCTTCAACACCAGCATGGTCAGTGTGGACTTCTGAGCCAGCACCAAGGACACAAGGTACTTCTTCATTTTAACTACTCGATAATGACCTAGTTCAGCATTTCTGACACTCTGACAGCTTGAGCCAAGGTGAACATGGACACATGGGTTCCTCCACACCAACTCTGCCTGAGTCGTTTTCCTGGACAGTAGAAAAGGCACAGTGCTTCTTTGTTTTTGTTCCACAATGACCAAGTTTTGGAATCTTTGACTTTTGCAGCTCACTGAACGTTCAACACCAATTTTGCCATAATGGTCTTCTAAGATTAAAAACAAGGACAAAATGTGCTCCTTCATTTCATCTACTCCACCCTGAACTGGGCATTTTTCAGTGTGCAGCTCATCAATGTCATTTTATAACATCTCACATAGACACAGAACCAATTCTCCAGCATGTTCCTCTGAGGCAGTAAGAAGGACAGTCTGTGCTTCTTCGCTGTGACTATTCCAGAATGACCATATTTGGTCTTTCTGACTCTCCAGCTGTATAATGGCAGAAAAGCTGTGGTCCCTCAACACTAATGTTGCCACTGTGCCTTCCCAGCCAATAGCAAGGACACCTCGCATTTCCTTTCACTTTTTGACTCTTCCATAATGAATAAGCCTGGCATTTCTCACTTTTGCAGCCCCCAAGAAACACTGAATACAGCTAAGCATGGATGCATGAATTCCTCAACACGGATTAAGCCAGCATTCCCAAAAACTTCCATTTCTACCAACTTGATGTTTTCAGAATTGCACACAAACAATCCCACCAATATCGATTTCTGTGACGTGAAACTTCCACTAATATCATTAACGCTGACTGTCAATGGCTTTAAAGATCCGTTAACGTGTTGCATCCGAGCACATCTCACTTTTACCTCTGACACGCTATTCGGCTCCCTGACTCTAGTTTAGTGTGAGGAAGGCGCGGGGTGAAAATGTATGAGCTGCTGGCCTCATCAGCATGAGCAGCCAGTGAAATGCTGCCGTCACAGCCAAGCATGCGGCTCTCTGTCGGGGGGCCGCTCCTCACCTCCTTTTTCACCCTGCTGGTGAAAGGCCGTGCGAGTTTCCTCCCAGCGCTAATGAGTCCAGAGAAAATGCAGAGGAAAGTTTTGCACTCACAGCTCCTGTTATATGCAAAGTGACTTTTTTCTTAAGCCTGTAAGGAGACCTGCTTTTGATTTTGGTAACCAAAGTCGAGGAAAACGTGCAAGTGCAGTTCCTCTGTAAAACAGATTCAAGCCAACCTGAATAGATACTTTGATAAACTTATCTCTGGTTGCCATTCTGTGCAAAACTGTACAGTGTCCCAAACAAACATCTAACATACAAACAATAATTATGATAACAGGAGCTTTATGCAAAAGACATCACACATTTAAACACACGTTAAAATCAATTGTAGAAAAAGGAATCAGACTTATTATCTAGTAACTACCATGTAACTACCATGTTATAACTAAAATAATTACTTGGTAACTACTATGAAAACTATTGTATCAGTCATAAGTGAAAAATGTCAATACGAGTGGAAAATATGCAGGTTTGAGTGAGATATTCAAATATCTGCCACTTACAGGCCTTTAGGATGCAAGGGGTCAATCTACATCTGTGTTTGTTTACATTACACTGCATTATTTGACTCCCAATACATACATAATGCAAGTGTCTCAAGCTGGTTTAAACAACTAAACAAATACACAGCAAACTATCATAAGACTTATTACCTAGTAACTAACATGTAACTACTATATAATTACTACTATATTAACTGTTTAAACATGTAATTGTGAATGAGAAACTGAAGCGTGACACACAGACTATTAGGGTTTAGACAGTTAATAGATATTTATGTATGTGTAACCACATTTATAAATCTGTCCATCTGTCTAACAGTTCATCTATTCTACTTTATATGGAAAATGGTACAGTTCCCCAAGCTGTACTATCTCAGATAAACAACTAAACAAATAACAAATAAACAATATTAGGAGTTACATAAAAATTACATCACAAACTGGTGCAAAAATGAATGAAATGGAAGAACACTACATATAAGACTTATTATATAGTAAGTACCATGTAATTACTATATAATTACTTCTACCTAGTAACTATATAGAAAACAAGCTGGAAGATCTAGAGATCTAGAGCTAGAAGACTAGCTCCACTGTAAGACACCTTAACTGAGAAATCTGATCTGCATAATCAGGAAAACAAACAAGCAAACAAAAAAAAAGATCAAAACAATCTTAAATTTAATGTAATAACATTTTATTGTAAGTAATTTTGGACCATTTCTGTTGGTCCATTGATCATTAATTATTCACACAATATAAAGGGCAGCTGGCATTTCCACATGCTGTAAAAAATGGATATACTTTTATATAACAGTGACAATATACTTGATATTGTCTATGTTTCCATATTTCCAGCTCTTTTAGGCCTCTGGACATGTGATATGCCGTGTGAAGAGCTTGGATATGAGAGCGGCTAGAACAATAGCAGGAGTCGGTGGGGTCTGAGGCCACAGGGGCAGCGGGCCCGGCTGTGTTTGACTCCGTAAAGTTCTGGATTAGGCATTCAGCTTGGTTTCCTTGGTAATGACATGCCTGCCTGTGCTGTTCTCGCCTGAGCTTTATTTCAATAAGAAATCATCCATTATTTAGCTTGGAGTCCTTCTGCCCCCGCTAGCCCCCCCCACCACCCCCCCAAACCCTCACTCCGCCATCCCACCCCACATCAGGACACCCTGCTGCTGCTCTCTTCAAGGACAAACATGGAGGAGAGGAAGAAGAAACCGACCCAGCCGGCAGACGAGCTCTCTGAAGAAAGCGGAAAAAAACGTGCAACAGAAAAAAAAAAATATTAAAAAAAATATTCTTTTCTGGAAGAAGAGCCGTGCAAAAAAAAAAAAAAAAAAAAAGTGTGACCCAAATATATATCGCTTTGTACTCCAGTTCAAAGTGTCCTGTCCTTTAGCGTGGAAGAGAGAAAAAAATATCCAGACAAAAACAACAATGAATAAATCATACATCAACCAAAAACCTAGTCTTTTCTTGTCTAAACACTCCTTTTCCGCTGCCTCTTTCAACCGTACTTTGTATTTTTGCTTTGCAGTCGGAGATTTAGTCCAGTATTTCAGAGCTGAATCTTCACCTACTTCTCTCAGATTTGACACTCGAACGTTTCCAAAGGATTCGACAGGGCTGCAAAAAGTCCCTCAGTGATGAGGAAGGAAGTGGGAAAGCATTCCTTCATTCACAAATCAAGCCTACATGAATGCCGAAGACTGAGATCGAAGGCTCATTTTGATTTAGGAATCCGAGGCCTCCTCCGAATGTTTCCCGAAAGCGCGTTTCCCCCTGCTGCTTTAAAAAAAACTCACCATCTCACCGACAGTGGTTCTCTATCCATTCACATCAGAATGCTAAATATATTTGAAAATGTTCGATGAGCACGCCAGCCTAGGAGGAGCTGATAATACATCATAACACTTAACATCAAATGCCTTAAGAAGGACATGGAAAGCTTATACATTAGAATGCAAAAGCTGGAACACCCCTGGTCAAATGACAGTGCATGGAGGTGAAAATAAGGCCTCTGTGGGGAACCAAATTTAATTCTGCACATTTTGGAGCACAATTTCTTGCAGAATTTCACATATTGGAAAAAATAATAAAATGTATGTAGTATGACCATTTGCACATGACTATATATGCAAATTATGGAGGACGGAGTTGTAGAAACAGCAGAACAGCACAATGGCTGTCTGAAAGTCACAATAAAGCACAGAATGACAAACAAATGGAATTCATACGTGTGGACTGGTCATTAATGATAGAGTGAAGCTAAATTAAAGTCAACATGCCCTGAAAGCACAACACGTTCTCCTTCTATACCACAATGTGTTTCCCAAAGAAACTCTGTCTGCAGTTTTAGCTGTTTACCTCAAGTAAGTTTGTCCTAGAGAAAAGGCATTTCTATCCTTTCATAACCTAATTCTTTAAAACAGAACAGAAAAAGTAAGACTGGAGATAGGGCTGAGTGTTTGGAGTAGGGTGGGAATCTCTTGGCACCTCATGATTCAACTCATTTATTCAGAGGCTGCGATGCGATTATAAAACAGTTATCGACGCATCTTTTTGTTCTATGCAGGATGTCTGTTTTCTCACTGTCTGAGGATTTGGTACTTTTAAAGCCAAGCATTTATAATGATCCATAATGAATTTACTTCTAATATGATTTATTAATACATCAAATGGAAGTGATGTGGCAAGTGAACTGGAAGACGTTCATTCACTGCTCTTGTTTGGAGCATGTGAGACACTGGCTGACACGCATCCCCGATAAAATGTGTTGTTATGGTGACATAAGATCCAGTGGCGATAGATCCACACAGCACGTTAAAGCTTTCCTTCCCATTTTCTTAGATTTTTTTTTACTTATGTAACTTTTTTCTTCTCCTTTGTAAGTTCTTGGTCTCATTGTAGAGAATCAGGGGGGGGTGGGGGGGTCTATGTGTCAGTAAAATATCTTTGAAACTGGACACTCAATCTTAGCCTCAAAGTGTGCAACATAGTGCTAAAGCCCTGGTTCTGAACATCTGAGAACTGCCGGGTCTCTGAGGTAGATGAGTGCTTTCTGTAGATGGTACACTAAATGGACAAAAGTATTGGGACACCTACACGTTACATGTACTGGAGCTTTTGTGAATCCCATTCTAAACCCATAAGCATTAATATGGAGTTGGTCCCCCTTGGCAGCTATAACAGCTTCCACACTTTTGGGAAGCTTTCTGCAAGATTTTTGCCCATTCACCCAGACATTCATGTTGGACGAGAGAGCCTGGCTCACAGTCTCCATTCTAGTTCATACCAAAGGTGTTTGATGGGGTTGAGGTCAGGGCTCTGTGAGGGCCAATCAGGTTCTTCCACACCAAACTCACCCAGCCAGGCCTTTCTGGACCTTGCTCTGTGCACTGGGTCTCAGCCATGCTGGAACAGAAAAAGGTTCTTCCCCAAACTGTTCCCATAAAGGTGGAAGTGAACAAATGTCCAAAATGTCTTGGTGCTGAAGAATTAAGATTCCCCTTCACTGGAACTAAGGGTTCCAGTCCAACCCCTGAAAAACAACCCCATAGCATCATCCCTCCTCCACCAAACTTCACAGCTGGCACATTGCAGTCAGGCAGGTAATGTTCTCCTGGCATTTGGCAAAACCAGACTCGTCCATCAGACTGACAGATAGAGAAGCACAATTCATCACTCCAGAACAAGTTTCCACTGCTCCAGAGTCCAGTGGCAGTGTGCTCGACATAAACTATAATGCATATAATACGCTGGGTGTTTCAGATTTTGAATGGACAGTCTAAAATATCTAATACACAAATAAATAGTAAATTTCTTTTTTGGGATTATGCTGTCAGACTGGTTAACATTCACAACACTAAATGTGTTCAGGTTCATCAATGCAAACTTAAATCACATCTGAAACTGTGACACTGTGATGTAATAGTGAAAAATTGTGAAAGTGAATTTGCAAACCTTGCAGGCTTATTATAATTCGGATGAAAAGGTGGTCTGGCTACTCTCTCATTAGCCCCCCCTCGTCAACATCTCCAGGTGGAGTGACGCTTCTTAACGCCCGCGTGCTGCTGCTAGCTTTCACAGCCCCGCAGCCTCCGAAGAGGTGAGGCGATACTCAAGCTGTCACGATGCTGGCTGGATCCTCCTCAGACATCAGTCTGCGTCTGAAAGCGCACCGTCTCCGAATGACAGGCATTATCAAAGCGCCAGAGCCAAATAAAGTCACAGCTTTGTCTGGCACCGGAGAACGCACTAATGATGATATTTCTTTCTTCCTCAAGTGCACAAACATCAGGTCCGGCGAGACTCCGGTGACAGAACAGTCCGCTCGCATTACAGGTTGTGGGAAGAGAGAATAATTTCGCCCGAAAAGTGGAGCTAGACACTGGCATCTTAATGATGGAATCTTTGATGTTTAAATTAGGATATCACAGGCACGGAGCTATCCTCCCAGGACGGCACCTCCTTATGACAAGATTAGCAGCAAAGCAAAGCCATTACACTGGTTTATTTCTGCCAAAAAAAAAAAAAAAACAACATCTCAGAGGGGTAGAGAGTGTGAGTGTGCATGGAGAGAAAGGCGGAGAAGAAGAGAGAGAGTCCAGGTATAGCATCTGAAACCATTTTGAGCATGAAAGTACAGCATGAAGCCAGTGGACATTTAGAGGTACATTTTTCGTTCATCAAGGTAGAAACAATGTAAATGTTCCCTCAAAGGTACAGCAGTGTTGTACAGAGTTTTAGCTGTTTACCTCAAGTAAGTTTGTCCTAGAGAAAAGGCATTTCTATCCTTTCATAACCTAATTCTTTAAAACAGAACAGAAAAAGTAAGACTGGAGATAGGGCTGAGTGTTTGGAGTAGGGTGGGAATCTCTTGGCACCTCATGATTCAACTCATTTATTCAGAGGCTGCGATGCGATTATAAAACAGTTATCGACGCATCTTTTTGTTCTATGCAGGATGTCTGTTTTCTCACTGTCTGAGGATTTGGTACTTTTAAAGCCAAGCATTTATAATGATCCATAATGAATTTACTTCTAATATGATTTATTAATACATCAAATGGAAGTGATGTGGCAAGTGAACTGGAAGACGTTCATTCACTGCTCTTGTTTGGAGCATGTGAGACACTGGCTGACACGCATCCCCGATAAAATGTGTTGTTATGGTGACATAAGATCCAGTGGCGATAGATCCACACAGCACGTTAGAGCTTTCCTTCCCATTTTCTCTTAGATTTTTTTTTACTTATGTAACTTTTCTCTTCTCCTTTGTAAGTTTTTGGTCTCATTGTAGAGAATCAGGGGGGGTGGGGGGGTCTCTGTGTCAGTAAAATATCTTTGAGACTGGACACTCAATCTTAGCTCCAAAGTGTGCAACATAGTGCAAAAGCCCTGGTTCTGAACATCTGAGAAATTCAGGTCAGGCTGCAGGTCACATAACCCCGCACAGTCTAGCCGAGCTAGTAGCTGAGAGAGAGATTTAAGACGAACATTTGGAGACGAATGGACTTGGGATGGGTTTCCTGGGACGTTAAACCTGCAATGAGAGATTGTCAAACACTAAAAAATTGAAGGTGAAGTCAGTTTTTTTTTTTAATTTCCCCATTCCACCTTAAATGGTGCCGCATTTACACTTCTGCCTCAGGCAGAATTTAAGGTGGAACCAGAAAATTCAAACACGGAGCTGGAGAATAAGAAACAACTTCAGCCTCGGGAAAACAGTTGAACATTGAGTGACATTTTACAAGAAACTGATTTACTTTTGATGAGCATTTTCCTGGTGGAGATGGGAGGAAAGCAGCTGTTGCTAAAGCTTAAAGCAGAGCAAAGTAAGTCTGGATTTTCATTTATATTTTTTAGCCTATATTAGGACATTAACACATACTGAGACACACTGGAGATACAATGTTGTGGCTCCCAAGGTGGTTTGATTTTTGTTGAAAGGACAAAACGGCTCTTCTTTACATTTGGGTGGTCGACTCCTGAACGAACCTGGCTTTTAATACAGAGGGTGCTGGTCGGATTTCTCGTTCATCAAGTGGTGTTTTTGTTATGTGCCGTCTCAGACGGTCCGGGCGATGCACTACCGCCTTTTATGCTCCGTCAACATTACATTATAAATATAAAAACTTTGAAATTTGATTTGACATTTGTGAATCGATTCAGAATCAAGTATCTAAGAATCTATTTTTCCCCCAATCCCAGTTTGCAGTCAATACAACATAAAAAATGTGGTACAAAAAATTATGGTACAATGATGCTCTCTGACTAAAGGTACCGAGATATAAGCTTGAGGGAACCACCCCAGTGACAGGAGGGGTACTGCCCCAGTGACCGTTTAAAACCACTTTTGTGAGAGTGTTGGACTGTATTCTGAGGAGCACCTGACAAGATATTGGTGGAACTTTCTGTGTGCACATCCCACTCTAGTCAGATACAGGAGCAAAACACTCTCTGGCAGTGGAGGCATTATGATCAGGCCCAGCAGGCTGAGGCCAATTCATTTTTATCAGTGGCCCATGGTTTAATTTGTGCCAAAACAAGCTGGAAACTTATTGCAGCGGAATAGCGGCACCTTGTACATCATATACGTTTGTACAGCAATATTTATAGATGTATAAAGAAAACTCAATTGGATGTACACTAAGAAATAAAGGTACTTAACTGTCACTGGGGCAGCGCCCCACTTGTCACTGTGGTGGAACCCTCAAGGCTCCATCTCAGTGCCTTTAGTCAGGGATCATAACTGAACCATAATCCACTGAAATGATCTGTTCTAAGCTGGACTGACTCCACACACCCCGCCTCGCCTCGCCTCCAGACTTTTACTCTACTGCTCTGTTTTAAAACATTCGGTTATGAAAAGATACAAATACCAACTTTTCACCTGGAGAGCCTGATTTAAGCTTCACAATCAGACCTTAGAACCACTGCTGTACCTCTGAGGGAACATTTACACTGTTTGTACCCTGATTATAGAGAAATGTCCCTGCACAGAACTTTTATTTCTAACAGTGTAACTTGACTAAATGTGAAAAACGGAATTAAAAAGCAGCACAGGGTCACCTGCCTGGCACACACGTACTTTCACTTTTAACTCAAATGGCGACTTAACCATGACTATAAAGTTTATTCTAAGTACTGTAAAATCAAATTCTTTAGTTTTTTTGAAATGCATGTAAATAAAACATAGTGGATTTTAATTTAGTGGGGGCTCATTTACTGACATAAAATGTAGATTCATCCAAACAAAAATGTACTTTTTATCAGATAATTATCAGGCATTTTATTATTTTTTTTCTACTGTAATCTTATGAGTTCTTCTTCATTGCTTTTCTTCTTTGAGTAAGCTGTGTTCCAGTCCACATTAAAATCTTGATGCTCATACATTAATATGACTCATAAGAAAAGCAACCAGAGATGGATATGAAAGTCAGGGTGCAGTCATGGGCTGAGGTTAGGGATCTGGCCCTGTGACCGGAAGGTTGCCGGTTCGATCCCCAGCGCTGACAGTCCATGACTGAGGTGTCCTTGAGCAAGACACCTAACCCCTGGGCGCCATGGATAGGGCTGCCCACCGCTCCGGGCAAGTGTGCTCACTGCCCCCTAGTGTGTGTGTTCACTAGTGTGTATGTGGTGTTTCACTTCACGGATGGGTTAAATACGGAGGTGGAATTTCCCCAGTTGTGGGATTAAAAAAGTATCACTTAACTTAACTTAAACCCCTCAGTGTGTTAAATGGTGAAAAAGCCCATAGACACTGTTCTACTGAGGGTGTGGGCAAAAAATGATTTGGTCAGATGAGTTATCTAACCTATTCTCCAGTGGGTGAGTGCATGTGCAGCCACTGAGATTCTACACAAAGACTGGTCATTTCTTTCCTGATGGGAGTGATCTCCTCCAGGATGACAGCGATCATATTTACAGAACACAAGAGGTCACTTCATGGTTTAATGAGTATGAAAATGATGTAAATCCCACGCTGTGGCCTCTGCATTCACCAGAAAACAGTTAAGCAACTGTGGGAGATTTTGGACTGACGTGTTAAACAGCACTCTCACCTTCATCACAACACCAGCCAAGGGAAAATACCCATCCAAAATAGCCATCCATCTCTCCAAAACAGTTCCAGAGACTTGTAGGATCTACGCCAAGGTGCACTGACGCTGCACTGGCAGCTCTTGGTAGCCCAAACACTGCAGTAAAATACTTTATATTGATGTTTCTCTTCATTTGTTGCCTGTCTATAAATGCAAACATGGTAACGTTCCAAGTGTGTTTATCAAATATATTTTTGCAGTGCATGTAAATGGCTAGAAAATATCCTTGTTAATTTTTAAATGCGTTTCTTCTTTATTTTATATCTTTTTTTTTTATTGTATGTATTTTTAAGAAAAGTTACAGATACACCTAAATACACATAACCTGAATGAGCGATGCTGTATTCTGTGTTTTGAACTGTACATTGCATCAACTGTGAATATATGTGGTAACATGGTCCTAACAACAAAATATATTCAAAATAAACTGGATATCAACTCATAGAACTGCTCGTTCGCAGTGTATCAGTACCTTGTTTTTACCATATGAAAGGTTTATTTAATATTTCAAATTAAGATGGGGCAGTCATGGGCTGGAGGTTAGGGATCCAGCCTCGTGACCGGAAGGTCACCGGTTCGATCCCCAGAGCCGACAGCACATGACTGAGGTGTCCTTGAGCAAGACACCTAACCCCCAACTGCTCCCCGGGCACCGTGGATAGGGCTGCCCACCGCTCCGGCCAAGTGTGCTCACTGCCCCCTAGTGTGTGTGTGCTCACTAGTGTGTATGTGGTGTTTCACTTCACGGATGGGTTACATGCAGAGGTGGAATTTCACTGTTGTGGGACTAATAAGGGTCATTTAATCTTAATCTTAAAGATAGTGGAATACACATTGATTTCAAAAGGTAAACCAAACTGCATTAAACAAGTATTTTTATATATATTTTGAAATTATAACATATATAAAAATGTTTATCTTTGTATTGTACATTTCTAGGCGTAATACCTCCCTATACACTTTTAAATAGATTTATTTTAAAATATATTTGGTTAATCTGGTAATACATTCTGAAATGCATTTTAGTGTTTTGGGGCATATTTTGGCATGGATTGCTTTGTATTTGATATGTGCATTTTTTTCCATGAGTTGGCCAATCAAAAATCCCAATCAAAAATCCCAGTTTAACTAATAACCCTAACTTTGAGGCCTTTGCTGAGCTTTGCTGTGCTCCTGAAGCACCAACACACTCTCAAACACACCGTCACAGTTTTCAGTGCTGAAATAAGCACAAAATCTCATCACTCTGGAACCAGAAGTGTGAGTTTATACAGTCTTGCATTAGCTGCGACGCTGTCAGCATTTTAAAGATAAATGTGGGAAGAACCGATTCATGGATATAAGAATTGAAAGCATACGAATGCAGTGTCTCTTCAGCACAAAAGCAGTCAAGTACATCACACAGCATTAGATAAAAACAGTAACTACATATAGTTATCTAAATGTGAACATGGCACAATCATCAGCCAGCTCATAAACACTGAAAGCATCCATGTAAGAAATCAGCAGCATATTAAAAGTGCATTCCGGCCTAAAAGTAGCGAATGATATTTGTCGTGTAGTGCAGTGTTGCTTCCCACATCCTCACAGTTTTGTATTCACGGACCTGTGGTTGGTGTAGTGTAGTGGATAACACCTCCATGATGTAGACTGGGGTTCAGTCCCTGGCCTGAGCAATCCCCCTGCACTATATCAATAAGAGTCCCTGGGCAAGACGTCTAACACTACCTTCGCCTACCTGTGTAAAAATGAGGAAAGTGTATGTTGCTCTGGAGCAAATAGTGTCATTTTTGTTATTTCCTTTCTGGCCATCAGTGTTCTCTCACTACAATACCCAGCATGCATTGCACAAAATACATCACACAACTAGTGGGAGTTTCCCCCATAGCATAATTAAAGAAACCTGATGTAGAGGCTTAGAAATACAGGCATGATATTTGGCTCCTGTGCAGTAATGTTAGCTTCTGTCTTCCATCATAAGCACCAGGATAGCAGCGCATGAGGCTCTGGCCCTCATCAGTTTTAGCGATTCGGGTTTGTTTACCTAAACATCTCTTGCATTTTCTCTAAACTCACTCATGCAATCACTTTACCGTCCTTAACTGTACATATTGTAACCACAGCAGTGCCTACCACCGTTACTCTCATTTCATCGACTCTGTACTTGTACTCTGCACAATGACAAAGCTGAATCTAATCTAATCTCATCTAATGTAATCTACGTTTTCCAGCTAAAGGATGTTTTAAACAACCTGCCCTCAAAAATTCACCATAAAGTCATTATAAATGTTCTGGTCAACTAGCAAGCCACTGTCTCCTACTGCAGTCTTTACCTACTGCGGTATTATGAATGACGCTTAGCAAGTGCCCAAAGGTCTAAGTTTGCAAAGCTTACATTCCCTCACCCTCAGGAGTGAAATGAGAGGTTTGGCCCACTCGTTGTGCATCTTTAAAATGGCCAGTTCTGGTGCTGCTACTGCTGTCTGTGCACTGATTTTTCAAGCTTCCACATTATATATTCGTCCAGTGTTTCAGCCAGGCCAAGGGTCGGCAACATGCAGCTCTTTACTGCCCCGTTGCAGCTCCACAGCAGAATTAGATAGTTAGGAAAATAACATTCTGCAGTAAAATAAAGCTTTGCTGATAATTCTATCATTCTGCTCATCATCGCTCCTTGGCTAAGATCAAGTGTAGTATCTGTTCTTATCAATTTAATATCTGACCGCAATTTCCCTTCGGGATCAATAAAGTTGTTTCTTTCTGTCTTTTTTTCTTTCACACAATTCAACAATAAATGGCCTTAAACACTGGAGTTAATGCATTACTGCCCCTTTACTGACCTTAACCCTGAAGATTGGTGCTCAGACTGTTGGTCACATAGCAACACAGACAACAATCTTGCCTAGCAAGTAACTAATGAAAAGGCAAAGAGAGAGATTTAAGAAAACTTTTGATAATTTGGAGATGAATGGATAGACCTATTTGCATTTCTAGTTTCCTGATACACTTAATCTGCAATGTGAAACTGTCAAACACTAAAAAAGTCCTGAAACTGAAGTCGGGTTTTTGTTTGAATTATCCAGTTACACCTTAAATGGTGCAGCAGTTACATTCTGGTGCCTCAGGCACCATTTAAGGGCGAATAAGATGCGACTTCAGCCTCATGAAAAGAAACCGCTCTACTTCTGCAGAAAAGGTTCCTGCCAGAGATGTGAGAAAAGCAGCTATAGCTGAGCTAAAGAGCAAAATAAATTTGCGTTTTTGTTTATATATTTTTAGCCTATATTAGTACATCAGCACATACTGAGACATATTTACAGCCAAGATGGTATAACAGAGCAGGTAATATGGTTAAAAATATAGGACTATTATTTTATTCTTTTCAAACATAAATACTGTAATTATTTATGTGTTATTTGTTATCTGTTTTATTATTGTTGATGTTGTTGTTGTTGTTGTTGTTGTTTGTTTGTTTATTTTGTTACTTTCTGAATTTGGGAGCGGGTGGGCCTCCAAAGAGGCTTGTGCCCAGGGGCCATCTGAGATCATGTTCTGTCCCCGCAAAGGACCACCTCCTTTAAATTGCATCAGCACCTTCATGTGCAACCTAATTGAAGAATCACCTATGTATTATTACCTTACACTATAAAGATTATGAGAGCCAATTTGTGACAGACTGTACACAAAATATGCAACCAAAAAAATGCACTGTTGCCAGTCACCCTTGCGATTCCACTTTCTCTAGTTGTAGATGACACCACAGGTAGCCGTCTGTTGAGCACAGACAGGTGGCTCCAACCCATCCAAGGTGCCTTTGGAAGCAGAGCAGACCCAGAGTGTCAGCAGTGGTACAGTTAATGCACAGCTGTTGAGAGCTTGAGTGGAGAGTCCTAGCTCTGGTTGAATTGTAGCTTAGCTGTGCTAAAGAGCCTCTTCATCAGTGAACCACCTCATCTCTCTTTCCCTCTTTCTCTCTGCACCTGCATTAGAGCAGTTAGCAGCAGACCGGTGATCATCTCCCTTTAACTGTCTTTGAAAGCTCTCAGGAGTTTGCCGTTAAGGCCAGCTAGTGCGCAGGTTCTCCTTAATACCATGACCCAGGCTTTTAACCGGCCGCTCTGGGAGCTATTAGCCTCCCCTAATCCTTTGCCGGCCTGTCACTGAAGCTGTGGCTCATCCGCAGGTGGACACACAGCTGGTGGAGCTGGAGAAGATGAGCTGCCGTTTGACCTCTGGGGTCGGCGATTGAATTTGTAGCAGGAGCTATTGTATAGGGATATCTTCCAGAAGGGTTCATTTGGGATTAGCGAGCATGCTAGCCTAGTGAGCTTTTAGCTTTTAAAGCAGGCGCTGCCTCTTCAGTCTCTTACCAAAGATGGTCTGAGGTCAAAGTGCTTAATGTTTAAAACCCCTGAATCTTTCATGACTTGCAATGGAGACTCCATCTTCTCCTCCACCATCAAAAGGACTGGAATAATGCAATACGCTCGAAAGACGAAGAAAGAAAAGAAAAAAACATTCTCAAAGTGTGAAGTTTTCCAAGCTCAGCTCTAGTCAGAAGGGTGGGCAGGGATGACTGGTATTTATGTGTATTTACATTTATACGACAGTGGATAACCGCTGACGCACTACAGCAAACGCCTTCGTAATCGTAACCATAGGAACCAAAATTGAGCATTTTTGTTGTTTTGTTTAAAAAGGTCACCAACCCATTACCAGGTGTCTGGATCAGGCAGCTATTAGAGGTGTAAAATGAGAAGAAGAGTAATTCCAAGCCAACGCTGTAACAAATCTGGCCTGAAACAGCGCACTCTCACATTATAGCATATCACGTCCTTAACTTCTGTTTCACTAGCGTGATGGATGTTTATGTTTATGGATGAATATTTAAAGTTAAACACTGATTTTCAAACTTTGGGACGAATTTACTTCAAAACAATGGAATCTAACCGCTGATCATGTGGCCATGAGGGACAAGGCTGCAGTCTCACCTCCTGCTCTAAAATTTAGGGCTGTGGATAAAGCAACAATCTGCCTATGGACTAAAAGTGTTCCAACATCCTGTCCTGACATATACACATACACACACACACACACACACACACACACACACACACACACACACCACACCATAACATTCTGACCCCCTCCTCGTTTCTACGCTCATTGTCCATTTTATTTACTTTGTTACCCTGTTCTTCAGTGGTCAGGACCCCCATGGACCCTCACAGAGCAGGTACTATGTGGGTGGTGGATCATTCTCAGTGCTGCAGTAACACTGACTTGGTGGTGTGTGTTATTGTGTGTTGTGCTGGTCTGAGTGGATCAGACACAGCAGTGCTGCTGGAGTTTTTAAACACTTCAGTGTCGCTGCTGGACAACCGTGCAGCAGCAGATGAGCTGTCGTCACTGACTTTGCATCTATAAGGTGGACCGACAAGGTAGGAGTGTCTAATAGAGTGGACAGTGAGTGGACACAGTGTTTAAAAACTCCAGCAGCACTGCTGTGTCTGATCCACTCGTACCAGCACAACACAAACTAACCAAACAAACACACACCACCAGCACGTGAGTGTTACTGCAGTGCTGAGAATGATCCACCACCCAAATATTACCTGCTCTGTGAGGGTCCATGGGGGTCCTGACCACTGAAGAACAGGGTAACAGAGTATCAGAGAAACAGATGGACTACAGTCTGTAACTGTAGAACTACAGAATGCAGCTATATAGTAAGTGGAGCTGATATCTATCTATCTATCTATCTATCTATCTATCTATCTATCTATCTATCTATCTATCTATCTATCTATCTATCTATCTATCTATCTATCTATCTATCTATCTATCTATCTATATACTCACACAACTTTTCCATTGCCTCAAAGAGCCTAATGTACACACATGCTTGCCCACATTCTCTTAGAAGAGCATCTTGCCTTACATGATAAAGTTTCACATGTGTTTCATGCTCACCCTGAAGTGATGTTTACTAATTCGCATGGCGAGTTTGGCGAGCGAGCAGATGAAAGATTAGTTGAGGGGAGAGATAATGAAAGACAATGCCGATAAACGACAACAAACAAGGACGGCGGCCCGCTGGGACAGGCCGCTCGCGTCCACGTGTGGCAGGGGTGTCATCTGCTCTCTGTTTGTTAATAAAAATCTAATTAATCACACTTTCAAAGGGGAGAGGACTGTCCTCTACACTTCTTTATTAATTTAAGCACCGAGCCAACGAACCGCTCTGATTTGAATAACAATGACAACAAACAACTGTGCGTTTGGTTTGCGTTCACTCGCTTGCTTCCATTGTCCTATCAAACAGGTAAGGATGATGTTGGGGGGGGTCCATGTGCGTGCAAATGTGTGCATGGAGATGACAGCCAGGTTTCTCTGCCTCTTCCTTTAGAACCGGGCTTTAATCGTGTCCAGCGCCACCCCCTCATTAACACCAAATTACATGCAAATTTCGACAAATAAATGAGTTTTAAGTGCTTGACAACCTGTCAGCCTTGGAATATTGAGCCATTCTGACGGCTAGATAAACAATCAACAATAATCACTCTATGCAAATTTGATATTTCCTACACAATTATCAGAAAAAAAAAACAAAAAAAAGAGACCCACCTAAAAATAGCCAGACACTGGACAAAGGCAGCTGGCATTTTGCTGAGGTTCTGAGTAGATAGGAATGCAAATGAAAACTTCTTTAGGATGTAATTGATTCAAACGCCGTTCGCCCCTGTGCCTTTTTTGTATTGTTCCTTTTTCTCTTGTTCCTTTTTTTTCCTCTCCTCTTCTCTCTCTCTCTCTCTCTCTCTCTCTGTCTTTATCTCAGCGCCTTCAATAAACTGGGATAATGGGCAGTACAGATGAGTGAATGAGCGAAGGAAGCGGAAAAAAAGAAAAGGAACAGACGAAAGGAGTGAGAGACCCCTTCTCATTTCATCTTTGAGGCCACTGAGCGAAAGGAAGGAAAACAATACGTGCTTATTAACTGCAGTTGAGATTAATATGGAGGGAAGGAGCTAGTCGACTGTGACCACTGCACAGCTGGCCATACCAGACCCTTCAGAACTTCCAGAGATGGCTAAGAACATCTAAAGTCACCTGACCTCATGCTCCACCCATAAAAACACTCTTCAGGAGCAGCGGTTGTGAAGTTGGACAAGCTTTAACGGAAGCAAAAATCCCATTAACCTAGCGAGAGGCTGTAGCACAGCCCAGTTTTTATCAAAACACACATATTTGGGGTGCCTTTTTTTATTTGGATGGTTTTTGTGTGTGTGTGTGAAAGGCCACACTGTCAGGATACAAGGGGGTACCCTTTTGGGTTTAATTAACAGTTTTACAGTTAACCCTATCTGGATCACTGTACTTCCGTCGTAGCACTCACTTCTGATTTTTAATATCATTTTCATGCGTTAAATCATCAGAAATACAGTGGTGCAATATACCAGTAGAAAGCTTGACATGTCCAGATTCAACTTCCACAACCATTTTATTATAGATGTTATTTATAGCAGTAATAATTGCCTCATTTGGAACATAATCATTTCAGGCAGTCGTGGGCTGGAGGTTGGGGAACCAGCCCTGTGACCATAAGGTTGCCGGTTTGATCCCCAGCACCTACAGTACATGACTGAGGTGCCCTTGAGCAAGACACCTAACACCCAACTGCTCCCCGGGTGCTGTGGATAGGGCTGCCCACCACTCCAGGCAAGTGTGCTCACTGCCCCCCTAGTGTGTGTGCTCACTAGTGTGTTTGTTGTGTTTGCTTCATGCATGGGTTAAATGAGGAGGTGAAATTTCCCTGCTGTGGGACTAATAAGTATCACTTAAACACTAGGAATTCAATGAGCCTTTACCTTTGAAGCTCCAGACATCATAATCCATAGTGTGTAGCCAGTTCAGAGATGTAGCCTCTGTTATTCTGCATCAGTAATTCAAGCAATTGTTATATTGTTGGGGAAAAAAACTTGAAAGTGTGAGCTTCCAAATGACACCAAGATCATGGCTGTAGCCCAAAGTATGTGGGGACAGTTCTCCTTTTATTTTGGTTTATGTCATTTCAGTCAAAAACGGGTTGACACTTAACAGGTTAAACATCTGATGCCGATTTTACACCAGAAGCAATGCAGCCTTTTCCTGCATGTGAGTTCACCGCGTTAACAACCACACAAAGTTCTTTGTACATCAACAATTCAGTCGGGACAACCATGAATTATTGGGCTAAATATGGGTGAGAATATAGACTTATTAGGATGGAAACGAACTGAGAGTGAAACTGGTGCACGTGGCAACATTGTCTGACAGACACCAGGGGTCCAGTCCCGTCCCCCAAAAGTTCCCCAAAAACTTCAATGAAACATGCAGATGTGTGTTGTTATATTAAACATGGTATAAACATGGCCAGTTCTCTTAAACCGGATTATGCATATGCTTTAGTAGATACAACACTAGGCAAGTAATCGTCCAAGGACTCACCACTGAGCTCAACACTCAGCAACTTCCTCCACAGCCCTTCCAACAAGCTGCTGACGGAATAAGTCTGTCTGAAATCGCCCGGAGCTACATTTCCGTCCATTTCTGGGCCTCTGTGTGCAGCTGGTGTCCTCTTTGCATTTAGGAATGATCTTGCTCTGTTATGAGCAGTAATGCACAAAGACCATCACTTTCTGTGTTTAAAACATCAAACTGTAAACAACCGGCCAAGCTAAACTTTTATCATATTCTGTTGGCAAACAAATAAAGACGTCTCTTTTCTCCTGAGTTCATGTCTTCAAACAAAGTATCTGAAGTGGTTTCCTGGAATCGATTGTGTGAATCAAGCACACCTCTGGCGTTCCTGAGACATTCGCTCTGAACAATGACCATGAGCTAAAGAAAGTGTTTTGATTGCACTCCAGATGTTAAAAGAGCATGCACTTGAGGAATTTGGGGGTCTGCTTTGAAGGGGGCGCATCTTGGTTTTGGTTGTTGCCAGACAGATATTGTTGTTCTGCAAGATTAGAGGTACGTCATTCTCGTTTGACCAACATTTGATGTTAAATTTCAAATGAGGTTTGCTGATTCCTCAGTTATTTGCCTCGTCAGTTAATTATCTAAGGGGCTTGTTTTATAAATTAGTACAACAGACTTTATAACCTTTGTAAAGATTAGACGAGTGCAGTGCTGCTGGTACTAGTATGGATGTAGATTATGGACCTCAGATTTTTTAAAAGTCGACAGTTATTTGATGAAAGTCTGTGTTGTGATGACATCATTAATAAAACCACAGAAGACTGGAATGCTTTGAAACAAGCAACTTTAAAAATTCAGCTTTAAAATGTTGAGCCAAACTCCACAGGTCAGCACAGTGTGGCAGGCCCTATCCAGTGAGCCATGGATGGCACTGCTAGCCTTCGGGGGAAGAGAGAGAGAGATACACACCTGGAATCTCACAAATTTGTATCTGACATAGACATATTCTAGACAGCCTTGCCAAGACGCTCACCCGCAGCAGCACGCTTTAGAGCCAAAGAAATTTAGAGTGTTGTAACTTGATTAAAAATGTGGTTGGATAGTGTAGTGGGTAACACCTCTGCCTTCTGTGCTGTAGACT
Source organism: Pygocentrus nattereri (assembly GCF_015220715.1). Taxonomy (NCBI): domain Eukaryota; kingdom Metazoa; phylum Chordata; class Actinopteri; order Characiformes; family Serrasalmidae; genus Pygocentrus; species Pygocentrus nattereri. The sequence continues at coordinate 17,642,767 of NC_051240.1, forward strand.
GGGGTTCAAGCACCCTACACTATACCAATAAGAGTGTTTGAGCAAAATGCTGATCACTACCTTCACCTACCTGTCTAAAAAAATAAGCATAAGAGCTGCTTTTAATGATGTAATGATCTCACATCAACAAGGCGTTTTCGTCCACACAACTGACCGCTCACTGGATGTTTCCTCTTTTTCGGACCGTTCTCTGTAAACCCTAGAGATGGTTGTGTGTGAAAATCCCAGCAGATCAGCAGTTTCTGAAATACTCAGACCAGCCCGTCTGGCACCAACAACCACGCCACGTTCAAAGCCCCTTAAATCCCCTTTCTTCCCCGTTCTGATGCTCGGCCTGCACTTCAGCAAGTTGTCTTGACCACCTCTACATGCCTAAATGCATGGAGTTGCGGCCGTGTGATTGGCTGATTAGCTATTAGTGTTAACAAGCAACTGAACAGGTTTATTAGAGTATATTTTGTGAGTATATTTTGTCTTAGAACACCCTGCATGTACCTCTCCATAATGAAAATATGTTTTAGGACAAAACCTTTTCTCAAACCTACTACTAAAACAATGCCTCAGGCATCCGACAGCAGATTCATAACCAGCTCATGTAATAATGGGCAGCTTTTAGAGGCATTGAACACTTTGGATGTCTGGTTCCTATCACAACTATTCTGACACAGTTTTTCTAGAAAGGAGTGTTTCGTATCAAATCACCCTGAATGACTCGATAACATCTTAATGGCTAAATTATGAATAAAATTTGAAAAATTTCTCCTTAACATTAAAACAAAGCAAAAATGGAAACCTCGAGACAAATGTAGCTTGAATATATCACAAAGCACTATCCACAGAATGTTTTATTAGTGTGACTTTTCATATATATACAAAATGAATGAACTTAACACTTTAAATGTACATATTTTAACAATTTCTCATCAGGTTGAAAGGCAATTTTATGTTCCCTAAAGCTTGTCCAACCTGGAAAGAGTGCATCTGTGGACAGAGCGTGGATAGGTCAGTTGAGGACAAATACACACCATTCATTTTCTTCACTAAATCTCCGGCCGGTAACTCTCCGTGGTCTTTTGTAGGGAACGAGCAGGGGAGGAGGGGGACAGCTGCCATGATTTAGAGACAGACAGAGAGAGGCTGGATAAAGTGACCCTCTGACCACTGCTCCTGGATCACCACATCCATTAGTGTGTGTTAAAGCTTCATCGTCCACTGCTGCTGCTGCCTCCTCTCCTGCTGTCTCGCCCCTCCCATCGCCAGAGCTTTATCACTGCATCACTGACAGCCCCTCTCACTGAACCGCTAATCTATCAGCATCTCTCTCTCTCTCTCCCTCTCTCTCTCTCTCTCTCTCTCTCTCTCTCTCTCTCTTCCCCTCCATCACTCCTTCTCCACTTTCCTGTCCAATCATCACTCATGCTCTCCTTCATGAGACGTGAGCCTAAATAGTAAGACAAATCTAACCCTACTCCTACACTACCTTACTCTGAGCATTCTGTTAGAATATTTTATAGGAATATTGATAATCCTGCTACATAACATTGACATAACCATGTCATAAACATGCCTTGGACAATGGTAGAAGCTGTCATGACAGGTTTACATTTACATTTACGGCGTTTGGCTGACGCTCTTATCCAGACCGACTTACAGTTTGATCATTTTTACACAGGTAGGCGAAGGTGGTGTTAGGAGTCTTGCCCAAGGACTCTTATTGGTGTAGTGTAGGTTGTGTCCAGTCAAGTTACCATTACCTTTAATTTCCATGACTCATTATTTGATCGCTGCTAGAAAAAAAACAGCATAATCCAGCATATCTGGTCACCAGCAAAACCAGCATATGTTGTGTTTTGGATTTTAATGTGCTGGTCAGCTTTGTAGCTCTGTTTCTCTGCATACTTCAATAGTCAGGACCCCCACAGAGCAGGTATTATGTGGACGGTGGATCTTTCTCAGCACTGACATGGTGGTGCCGTGTTAGTGTGTTGTGCTGGTACGAGTGGATCAGACACTGTGTTAGACACTCCTACCTTGTTGGTCCACCTTGTAGATGTAAAGATAGCTCATCTGCTGCTGCACAGCTTGTGTTGGTCATCTTCTGGTCCTTCGCCAGTGGTCACAGGACGCTGCCCACTAGACATTGCCGGCTGCATGTTTTTGGCTGTTGGACACTAAAAAGTCTATGTTTTTTACAATAATACCTCAGAATAACCACACGATTCGGAAGTGGACAGAGACTGACCTCATCAGGGGGGTCTCGGCAAGCTTATATGGTGCGGCTTAAAGTTTGAATGGCATCTTTCTCACTTCTAAAGACCTTTCAAACCAAACCTACCAAGTGTGAACATGCCCTGAATCTCCGTCAATCAATTTCACCTAAAAACATGTTCCAACTCATATCCATCCAATCTCTCTCTCTCTCTCTCTCTCTCTCTCTCTCTCTCTCCCCTCTGCTCTTCCCTCATCCTTCACTAAGTGACACACTTGGCTTGAATGGGCTTTAAAACAGCTTTTAAAACACCGGAGATTATCATAGGCAGCGTAACGCACCTAAAGGCCTTTACATAAACATGGTGTAAGGCTCTTCTCCAAGGCCTCATAAATGACGGAGGGCCTAAAACAGGCCATAGAAGGTGAAAACAGGTGAAAGGGTGGGGGAGAGAGAGACAGACAGAGACGGCCAGAGAGAGAGGGAGAGAGAGAGAGAGAGAGTGTCCCCTTTGAGAGACAGGGGAAAGCATGGCAGATGAGGGGTATTATCAATCATGGGCTGCTCTATTAATTTCATCAAGGCCCTGGCGCCTGCTGACATTCTGTGACACGCCACGGGCCGGTCCGTGTCCCTGGGGGGGGGAGGGCGCCGCGGCAACACGGCCATGGCGCTTTTGAAATGCAAATGCGCGGCGTAACCTTAAACAGTGCGCCGAATTATCTCTCCCGCCTTCAAGTCGAGTGCCCTTTTTGCCTCTCGGTGGCTCCGCCCCACCGCCCCCCTCTCCTCCGGCTGCCTGACCCCACAGGGGCCGCAGAGAACACCTTAAGAAGAGGGAGATAAAGAAGAAAGAAGGGGGAGGAGGACGACAGGAGGGTAGAAGTGGTCCTTTCCTGCAGTGCTGACTCTACTGATGAGCTGCTTCTGCTTGCGATACAGTGTGTGTGTGTGTGTGTGTGTGTGCGCGTATGTGTGAGACGACGTATATAATAAAGACGTCTCAAGGACATGTCCACACGCTGGAGGTGGGCTACCACTCCCCTCTGGTCGCTCCCCGGCATGCCATCTCTAATTATTTCTGTCTTAGAAAGGTGACACACACTCATGGGGGTAAATCTTACACACACACACACACACACACACACACACACACACACACACACACACTGCAAGATCTACTAAAACATCAGCAAAATTGAAGTTCACTGTCCACAGACATGAAAGAATCTGGCAAGGGTAGTGAAACAGTTGAGTGCGCTCATCGACCACAGTATTAGAAATACCTACCCTACATGTCCACTCACTGGCCACTTTGAGCTCCACCTACCATGTGGGTCCAATATATAACATGCAAAGTTAGCACCTTACATTAATTTCATTCCCAGTCAAAACAGCCATTAAGTGCCAGTTCATTTTAGCAGGAAAAGCACATATATTTAACAGAAAATTACACAGAAACCTTAATTATTAAATATAATATCACATTTTTTTTGTATTTAGTGTCCACACTTTGCCATTGTGCCTTAGCATTCATCAGTGATCAGGCCCCACACATTCTCATCACCCTCATTCTCAGCACTGCAGTGATACTGACATGGTGGTGGTGTGTTAGTGTGTGCTGTGCTGGGACGAGTGGATCAGACACAGCAGTGCTGCTGGAGTTTTTAAACACTGTGTCCACTCACTGTCCACTCTTTTAGACACTCCCACCTTCTTGTTTCCACCTCGTAGATATGAAGTTAGAGATGACAGCTCATCTGCTGCTGCACAGTTTATGATCCTCTAGTCCTTCACCAGTGGCCAGTTTTTGGCCCGAGAACTCTGTTAGCTAGACAGCTAGAAAATAATACCTGCTCAGTGGTGGTCCTGTGGGGATCCTGACCACTGATGCATGTGCTAAAGAGGGGCAACAAATTATGCAGAGAAACAGATGGAGCGTAAATGACAAAGTGATGAAATAGGCGAGTTGGTGAGCAAAGTAGTTGTATATAATAGTGGTCAGTAAGTGTAAACTTTGCATTCCAGCATATCAAATGTAACACAACTGTGGTGTGAGATAGAAATCAGGCAGATCAGGAAACATCGTGGTGGAACAGACAGAAGTGACTTTGAATGTGGCACGATAGCTCTAGGCCTGCTGGTTCTAGCTCTGGGCTTTACCCGTAGAAACATTTCAAGGGTTTTATGGTGTGAAAAGTGAAAAACTACCAGTGATTGGTGATCTTGTGGATGAGAATAACCTGTGGATTAATCAAATCAAATCAAAGCAAATTTATTTGTATAGCACTTTTTTTAGAGTTTAACTGATGTTGCCACAAAGCAGATTCACAGAATTCTAGTAAAACCCCCAGGTGAGCAAGCCAGGGGCCCCAGTGGCAAAGAAAAACTCCCTCAGAGCTGAAGAAGAAACCTTGGGAGGAAACCAGGCTCACAAGGGGGGACACGTACTCCTCTGGTCAATTAGAGGGATGGAAGGAGAATGAAGAGAATCATGCAAGCAAACACACAAGACACATCCAGGCAATTCACTTCAAAATTCAACACAATCACTCACACAAGAGGTCGTCTCAGAACACACCATGTCAGACTTTGTCTCAAGACTTAGTCTGGTGTTGTAAGAGAGTAAAAAGAAAATGCAGATATGAGCTTGACCAGGGGAGCTCAATCCTGGTCCTGGAGATCTACCACCCTGGAGAGTTCTGATCCAACATACCTGGCTCAGGTAATTAGATGCCCCTGAAGGCCTCGATTACATGGATCAATATTTGGGTTGAGGCTTAACTCCGCAGGGTGGTAGATCTCCAGACCAGGATTGTCTGATCAGACAAGTCCAGATTCCTAGTGCCTCATGCCAAGAATGTAATTAGAACTTAGGGCCAGAAAAATAAATCCTTGAGGCTTCCTCTTTGGTGCCAGTGTTCAGGTCGTTGATGGTAGCATGATGGTGTGGGAAGATTCTCTTCCCACGCATGAGGGCCTCTGATAACCACTGAAGAACATATGAATGGCGCAGTGCATCTGAACCTTGGTTTCACCAAGTCCACATCCAGATGGTTGATTCAGAAACAGATGGCCAAATAGTTCCAGAACATGAAAGTGAGTATTCATTGTTTAGATGGTCTGCACAGAGGAGGAAAGGGCTGATGACAGCAAGATTGTAGCCATCCATGGTACAACATTCCTGCACAATACATCCTACTTGTCCGTCTTGTAGAATGTATGCAGAGCTGAGTTTATGCCATTTTGAAGGCCAAAGGAGGTGCAACAATCAACTACACTCAAACAAAGGTTCTAAACTGTCACATCAGCAGTACCCGTATTGTCACTGGGGTGGTACCCTCAAGGGTCTCAGCACCTTTAGTCAGGGAACATAGTTGTACCAGATGTCATTTCAGTCGGCCTCAGTCTTCAAACAACTGATCGGGTGTGTTCCTGTTTTGTTGAAAGCAAATCCTGCAGCCTCCTTTGTGGAAATGATATAACACCCCTGCTGTAGGCTGTAGAACATCTGGCATGCTCAATTCTTCAGCCACAAAACTGCTCACTCCCTGACCATGAGACGGCTGTTGATCAGATATTATTTTAATGGGGGGCACTGACATGGTAGTCGTATGTGTGGTGTTGGTATGATTGCATCAGGCACAGAGGGATGACTGGGATTTTTGCATGTCAGTGTCAGCACAAAATTGAAAGCACTCTGATCAGAAACTGACCACTCTTGTAGGGAATGGCATAACATACTTGTCCCTCAATAGATGACCTACAGTTTCTACCTGTAGTCCAACAAGGTGAACCTGCAATGTGTTTCTAACCAAGTGGCCCATGAAAGTATGCAATAACTTCTCTAGGACTTCACATGAACACTATAACAAGATAGTGTTATATATGTATACTCTTATAAATAAAAGTGATAATTGTATTGAAATCACTTCCATAACATCTCTCCAATAGAAGACTGTAGAAACAGTGGCCTTGATGTGATCTACCGAACATGGAATTGATTGAGAATCCAATGCACAATCCTGCTTTCTTAAATGTCACGATTCTCAGCCCTTGCCTCTGATTACAGCCAATCACAGAAGCCTCCAATTTACCCCTGCCAAGGGCCACCCTTCATGAGCACTCTCAGTGCCCAAATTTAAAGCCAATGTCTGCTGCGAAGCCACGAAACAATCAAACAAACCATCCCGGAGCTGTGAATCTATCCCAGGCGCATTCATCTTCTGCTCTCCTTCTCAAGTCCAAATCTCTGTTTTGATTGCCGCGAGTGACAACAAATACTTCTACTTAAGGATCCTCGTCTCTTCTCCCTTTTCTGTCTTTTCTCTCTCCTCCCTCCACCCCCCCACCTAACCCCCTCTGTTTGCCGCCACTCGGAGGAATGGCTGTTATTATCATCATCAGGCGAAGATGCAAAGTCGTGTAGTGACAAGCAATCTGTCTCCTGAGCGGGGGGAAGCCTTACGGTCGCGCTGACGCATCGCGGCTTTGCCACCGGCGCGCGCCGGGGCCCACTACAGGCATAATAGCGTTTCAAGTGCTTCTCCTTCTCCAGCTGAAAGGCATTTGCCGAAAGAACATCAACGTCAACAGCCGGCAGCTGCACGACTGTGCGAAGATGTGAGCATGAGAGAGATAGTCTTGTTGCTGGACAACTACCCGTTCGACTGGAGTGAGCTGGTTCCTGGACAGTCGCCTTTGAAACAAGTTAACAAAAAATCTTTGATTTGTAGATCATTGCAAACCCATGCAACTTGCTTCATTGGATGTAATAAGCAGATATGAGGCTGTCTAGCTGATGCTAGTAAAGAAAGCTGCTGTCATGGTGGCCTCCCTCCAGGCTGGCTATCTTGGCATCATAGATGTGTTTCCATTGGTTGAAATTATCCACACTGCTTATATAAATGATATAGATGGAATGGACTGAAACAACTTCTTATTTTTTGGACCTTCCCCAATTTTCTCCCCAGTTTAGTCATCTCCAATGCCACTAAGTAGTTAGGATTCCCCCAATCACATGGTACTACCAGCACTAGGAGGGTGAAGGCTAGCACAGGCTTCTTCTGAGACCGGTGAAGCTCCACTACATCTTTTTCAAACTGCCACTCACACAACGACAGTCAAAGGTGCTCGGAGGAAAGCACCAACCGCCAGAGCTGTTACGTCAGCTAACAGACACCATTGTGGTGGATGATGGGGGAGTGGGGGTCCATGCTACCCACCCAGACAGTGAGGCCATTTTTGCTCCTTTGCACTCCCGTCCACAGCTGTAGCATCTCCAGGGATCCTGATGTTAGGGCCAACGCTAACAGTTCCACCACTCAGGGGCCTGAAATAAATTTTAATCATGACTAAGAAAGCACTTTTTTGGCAAAGGGCAGCCTTAGGGCTATTTTAAGGAGGGGGCAAGGTATAGTTGGGGTAAAGGTGAGCTCAAGAGTGATTATTTTAGATTGTGATAATACATATACCTGCATCTTCCCCATTTAAGAAGACAACAATAATAAGTTTAGCTAAACATAAGACCCTAAATTTCATTCACTAACAGCACAACGATCAGGCCTAACATCATGACCACCTCCTTGTTTCTACTCTCACTGTCCACTTTATCAGCTCCTCTTACTGTATAGCTGCACTCTGTAGTTCTACAGTTACAGACTGTAGTCCATCTGTTTCTCTGATACTCTGTTACCCTGTTCTTCAGTGGTCAGGACCCCCATGGACCCTCACAGAGCAGGTACTATTTGGGTGGTGGATCATTCATTCATTCAGCACCGCAGTAACACTGATGTGGTGGTGGTGTGTTAGTGTGTGTTGTGCTGGCACGAGTGGATCAGACGCAGCAGTACGGCAATGCTGCAGGGTAAAAGGGGGCTAACAAAAGAACAATGCAGCACAAGTTTCATCACAAAATGCACATGATTAGGCTTTTTAAATTAAATTGAATCATTTTTAAGTTTATTCATTTTATTGTAGTGTTTTTGTGGCACCAC
>NC_051240.1:17653471-17663471 GCF_015220715.1 Pygocentrus nattereri
ACACACACACACACACACACACACACCTACTCCATGAATCTCTCCTAAAAGAAATACCTGTTATGATACTCCACAGTGACATAGATTTCAACATATTAGCAGGAAGTTGTGCAAAATTAAGACATGAAAAAAAATAGATCATAAATAGATTTTTACTATTTAATCAAATTTGCTTCTTGAAATACTGAAATTATCTCATAAAAAGTAAATGACCTTTTATAAGCTATACTCTACATGGTGTGTGGCTTGTAGTCTTTCAGTCTACCGTTTAGAAGTTATTACAGAAGGAAATAACATAATAAGACAAGCCAGTGTAAACTTTTGAACAGTAAGCTACATGTTCTCAAAATCAAAAAGCTAATAATGCCCCAAAGCCTTATACAGTATATGAGTCCAAGCATAAATTCACATCTGGGAACAATTAGCTAAACTAGGGTACACAGCTAACTCCTAAACTCCTCTAGTCTATGTCTAATACCATCAAGAAAACAAGCCAGTTAGCAGAACACTGTAATAGTATAATAGAACGTTTTTCTTTCGTGGTCTCCACATGTACTGTGTTCTCCATGCATGCAACACACCTCTCTGTGCTTAATTTGAGCTTATTTGTCAGAATATTCCAACCATACTAACTTACATTACATCCATGGGCCAACGACAGGCTTGTAGTCTGCTGGGCAATATTGACAAGCTCACCATCGCCCCTTGCTTTGAGCTCCACCCACATGAGGCTTTAGATTGCCTTTGAAATTTCACACACAGTTAGTTCCCACCCTAATAAGCCTATGACCCCACCCACATTTAGCCCTGAATTTCTTATGCTTGTCCCCAGATGTTTGTTACAAGACTGACTCCAGACTGATGACACTCATCATCATTAGTAGAATTTAGTGTAGTTGTCTGTTGCTTCTGGGTCAATAGTGACATGAAACATGACGTCCCCTTTACAGTTTAACTTCACCTTCTTTGAATATGAACCTGAGTATTAGGTGTGAAGCGTCTTTAAGTCTTAGGTTTTGTGTGGGTCCAAGAAAAAAAAAATGCTGTTGCACGAGATCCTAATAAAATAATGGAAAAAGCAACTATGCACTTTATATTGCTGAGATCAGCACTGTACCCCACAACAGATCTGACATTAACCATCACTTTTACTGCCATCATTGTTAACATTTTAGCAATTGCTTTGACTATTACGCCTGCTTTTCTGCCGTCCCTCATCCGAGAGAGCGGGAGTCTCGGCGGGTTTTTATGGGAATGCTGCCACCGGTGTATTGTGATTTCTCCAGCCCCATCATCTTCAGAAGTGTAGATTGTGAGGAGTGTTTATCGATAGTCTATCTGGGCAGGTGCTGGGTGTTAAACCGTGGGCTAAGTGCCTTTGCTGCTGTGGGAATGCAGGAGTAGCTCTGTTGGTGAAATAGAGGAGTCTTACCTTCCTGCAATGCATGCTTGCTAGTGTTGTCTTCTGCACAGTTTCATGAGAGGCGCATGTGTTTAGTTTATGAATAAAGTCCCAAGTGGAGCAAAACAAGTGACCGTGTTCTTGATTTTAATAGAATTCACCATGAAATGCTGAAAATGCTTCAAATTTGGGCTTATTTGTCAAAATATTCCAACCATACTAACTTTCATTACATCTATAGGCCAACGACAGGCTTGTAGTCTGCTGGGCTATATTGACAAGCTCACCATCGCCCCTTGCTTTGAGCTCCGCACTCATGAGGCTTTAGAATGCCTTTGAAATTTCACACACAGTTAGTTCCCACCCTAATAAGCCTATGACCCCACCCACATTTAGCCCTGAATTTCTTATGCTTGTCCCAGATGTTTGTTACAAGATTGCCTCGAGACTGATGACACTCATCATCATTAGCACAATTTAGTGTAGTTGTCTGTTGCTGCTGTGTCAACAGTGATATGGAACATGACGTCCCCTTTACATTTTAACTGAACCTTTGTTTTTAACCTGAGCATGTGTGGAGCGACTGGACTGAACCGAGTGACGGTGTGATTGATTTTTAGTAGAATTCACATGAAATGCTGATGAAAATGCTTCAAATTTGTACTAGGAGCTGATTTTACTGTGCATATCAGGAAAACTATGTTCTACAGTTCAGAATACTCAAGAAAGTTTTGGGCGAGATAATGTGCATCTAGAAAGGACGGCCAAGTCACGGCAAATCTCGGTAATTACCATAAAGTAAAATGTCATTGATGACTGAAACGTGTGCTTTTTTTTTCATGGGTTGAAGTAAATAACTGATGCTTAAAGCTATCAAATACCAACACAAAGGTAGAGTACGCACCGAGGGTGGGGGGAAAAAGGAATTTCTCACTTCCTGCTCGCTCTGTGCGCTCAAAGGAGCAGGCTGAATCAAATTAAGAGTAGAAAGAAGCGTCTGTCACAGTCTGATGAGAAGGCTGAGAGTGTGTGTGTGTGTGTGTGTGTGTGTGTGGTTAGTGACACTGCTATCTTCTGTCCTCTTGAAGAAGCCATTTCAAGCCACTACATCAATAGGAAACTTTTTTTTTTTCGGTGCGGCACCAGCAGCGCCTGATAAATCATTTCTGTATGGAAGCGTTCGCCCACACTCCAGTGCCTGCCTGACCCTCACCCTCGTCTCCCCATATTATACACAGTGGAGATGTGAAAGCGTATTAGCTTTTGAATGCTGGCCCATACGTTTGCGCGAGCGCAATTCACTAATGAGCCATGCAGAAAGACAAGCGGCTACCCTTCGGAGAATTGTCTCCGTTTCCGGAGGGTTTGATAGTCAGCTAATGATATATGTATGTAAATATATCAACATAAAGCAGCGGCCTTCTCCGTATCAGAGCGAACGGGAGCGACAAAGCGGCGTAAGCGTAGCCAGACAGACGGACAGACCGAGGAGAGGGTTCAGCTCAGTAGAACACATTCATCCGCACCAGGCTTCATAATAACATTTTGGAACGCAAGTGATTCTACTTCTGATTCATGTTCAAACTCAAGACAACTTGCCAGCCATTAGTGCATCCTGATCAATAATATATTAAGAGATTCTCTGGAGGTGCCCGTGGACGGCTTCGCGGAGGTTAGCGCAAATACAAATGCAATTTCTGATCTAATCAGCGCAAAAGGCCAATGAGTTCGAGTTCACTCATAAGCAAGTCATAATAAAAAAATGATGTGACAAGTTCAATGCAATACCAGTTATTTCAGATCTGGATTCACTGGGGGAAAGAAAGAAAGGCAGAGGAGAAAGAGAAGATGATGAAGAAAATTCCTTGACATTCCACTATGAATACAGCAATAATAAGTACAGAGGTAGAAGAAGAAGATGAAAAGAGGACAAAGAAGAAGAAATTCCATTTAATGTGCTTCTATTATACAGGAACAAGAAGAAAAGAAGAAGAAAACCACCAATAACAACAAGCAAAGAAAGTTAAGAAAGTTATGGTAGTTCAGGAAAGACAAGATGATGAAGAAGAAGAAGAAAAAGAAGAAGAAGAAGAAGAACCACCACTGGCAGGAACAAAAAAGAAAGAGAGTAAAAAAGCCATTTTGGGGTGGTTACTGCAATTCACAGGAAGAAGAAAAAGAACAACAATCAAAGAAAGTTAAGAATGTTTACGTAGTTCCAGATACATGAGAAGAAGAAGAAGAAGAAGAAAAAGGAAAAGAAGAAGAAGAATCACCGTACAATAAGAAGATAAAGAAAAAAACTCTCTAATCCAGTTGCTGCAGTTTAAAATAGAAGAAAAGAACAAAAAATTCACTTATTGTAGTTTTCAACAGTAGACAGACAGACAGACAGACAGACAGACAGACATATAGATAGACAGCCAGAAAGACAGACATATAGATAGTCAGTCAGACAGACAGACAGACAGACAAACATATAGCCAGACAGACAGACAGATAGCCAGACAGACAGACAGACAGACAGACAGATAGCCAGACAGACAGACAGATAGCCAGACAGACAGACAGACAGACAGACAGACATATAGCCAGACAGACAGACATATAGCCAGACAGACAGACAGATAGCCAGACAGACAGACAGACAGATAGCCAGACAGACAGACATATAGCCAGGCAGACAGACAGACAGACAGACAGACAGATAGACAGACAGAAAGACAGATAGCCAGACAGACAGACAGACAGATAGCCAGACAGACAGACATATAGCCAGGCAGACAGACAGACAGACAGACATATAGATAGCCAGACAGACAGACATATAGATAGCCAGACGGACAGACAGACAGATAGCCAGACAGACAGACAGACAGACATATAGATAGATAGCCAGACAGACAGACAGACAGACAGACAGACAGACAGATAGATCGATGACTTTATTGATCCCGGAGGGAAAATGCAGTGTTTCAGTAGCATGACATATAATATATATAACATATAATTGCATAAACACTATGCAGAAAAACAGAAAATAGAAATAAATCTAGACAGAAGTTAAAGTACAAGAAATAAAATAAAAAGTTTATCTATTTACAAAGGTATGAGGTAAACTAAAAGCACATATAATAGACATAACTAACTAACTAACGGAGTTGCAAGAATAGAGAAGACCACCACCACCACCACCACAACAACAAAAAAGAGGGGAAAAAATTCAACTCTAGTGTGGTTACTGCAGTTCACAGGATGAACAAGAAGAAGAAAAAGAAAAATACCACCATCACTTACAACAACAAAAGAAAGAGAAGGAAAAAGATAAAAAATCCACTCTACTTTCATTGCTGCAATTTAAAATAGGAGAAGAACAAAAGAACAAAAACTCACTGTAGTTTTGAATACATAGAAAGAAGAAGAAGAAGAAGAAGAAGAAGACCACCACCACCACCACCACCTGCAACTATTACAATAAAAGAACAAGAAGGAAAAAAAGACTGAAATCTCCATTCTGTTCCACTCACTGTGACTTAAAATACACCAAAAGACCCCGACAACTACAACCAAAGAAATCTATCTATCTATCTATCTATCTATCTATCTATCTATCTATCTATCTATCTATCTATCTATCTATCTGTCTGTCTGTCTGTCTGTCTGTCTGTCTGTCTGTCTGTCTGTCTGTCTATCTATCTATCTATCTATCTATCTATCTACAGCAACAACAACTACCACAGCAAAAGAAAGAGATAAGACAAAGAATGAAAAACTGTAGTTACTGTAGAAGAACATCAACAAAAAATACAGCATCATAAGAAAGAATGAAGAAGATAAAGAAAAAAGCTCTTCATCCCGTTACTGCAGTTCAAAACAAAGGACAGGAAGAAGACGAAGATGAAGAACAACAACAAACAAACGGAAGTCAAGAAAAAAGATGAGGAAAGTAATGTAGAAGAAAATTCCATTCTACTCTCATCACTGTAGCTCCACACGTTAACTAGACTGGGGAAAAAACGCTGCACAACACAATACGCTTCTCTTGTATTACACTACTTGCATGTAATAGGAAGTCAATGCGGTCCCAATTATAGCTCACTGTACGTAAACAGAGCTGATCTTGCACATGCACCATGCACTCAGGGAAAGCCCACTTCGGGTCATTACCCCACTGGCCTGTGCCTCAGTGGGAAGCCCAGTCTCTTCCTCTCGAGTTTCCTCTAATCATTGTCTTCCCAGTCAGAGGAACCCCTCCACGTCACCGCGTGCCCTCCCAGACGCGCCATCCCGAACAGTCAGTGGTAAACACAGCAATCATTCTCCCATTAAACGTTCGCCCCCACAGCCCCCCAGACAGCCAGCGCTGCAGATAGGGCCGATCCCAGCTCTGACTAAATCAGAAGCCCCCAAGGACCGTGGCCCTATCAGCCCACTGGTAACGTTAGGAGCCCCTCGCTGCCTGGCCGACTCAAAGTGAGAAACAATGTCTACTTTGTTCTGACAGTGAGCTCTCTGCAGGGAAAATGCTTAAAGGCTACTTAATTAGAGAGAAAGAGTGAGAGGTAAGGCAATCCTCAGGCATGAATACACCGCCAACTTAAGGAGTAACAGTAGCTACGGCTGATCGCTACTTTTAAACACGTTTAAATGCACTTTTGCACACTGCTGTTCTTGAAGGCTTTCATCCAGTTCATCCAGTTCTAAATATACTGTATATAACCACTTCAGCATTTTAGAATCTCAGAGACGGGGAAAAGTACTAATTGTCTCCCAAACGGCTCATCAAGCCTGAATTGTCAGTTTGGTGTGTATCATTTGTTGCTTAACCAGAGCCACAGTCCATGCGACGTGCAGGTTTATGCTGTGTACCAACTAGGAAACTAAGATTTGTGTATACACACTTAAAAATGCACAAAGATCCATATTTGGACATTACTGCCCTCAAATGTGACACACGATAGAAGACCATTGAATCAATTCTGAACATAGAAATAAAACTCAAGCTGCTAATAACTAGTTACAGTACACCGTGCTAGAAAAACCAGCGTGGACCAGCATTCCTGGTCACCAGCAACCGAACTTGAATTACTGCTCACCAGTAAAACCAGCATATCCCTGTTGTTGGAAGAAAATCTCGTATCTCCATTTTTGAGATTTTTTTCAGTTTTTCACATAATTTGACTTTGATAAAATGACTTGGGAAAATGTCTGGTTCCACTGACTTACATTTAAAGTAAAGCAGTTGTTTTCTCTTCTCCTGTAAAGTTACCTATTTGGAGCTATGAGGTTTTCTTATGCTGTGCTTTGTTTGCTGGTATGCTGGTCAGCAGTAATGGATGTTAATATGCTGGACACCAGAAAAAAAAAAGAATATGCCGTGTTTTGGATGCTGGTATGCTGAACCAGCTAAACAAGCACCTGACCAGCACTAGACCATCATAAAGCAATATAAACCAACTTGGACCAGCATGAAATTCACCACTTCCACTAGATTGCTGATCATGTTTCCCGTAAATTTTGACACAAGAAAGAAACGTGTTCATCACAGGTTTGGCATGCATTTCAACAAAATGCTGCTTGAGTGATATTTATTTAGGTAGCTAGCTTTACCTCTTCTTCATTTTTCTTTCACTTTATTTTTATGCAAGCCATCTTTGCGTGAGACTCAACTACTCCACTGCTACGGTAGTTGAGAAAGCACCCTGGCTGTACAAGACCGCTTGGACAGGCTTGGCAGTTGCTATAGCGCCCCCTTGCTGTAACACTTACAGTGCAGCTTGTGCTTGTGTTGTGTTATAAAATGCATTATGAAACATTCTTGAACGCAACTAAGCTTGTGTATGCGTTGGCATCCTTGACTGAAGCATGTTTCAGGTCTAGTTCCACAGTGCCATGGAAATAAACGTGAATTGCCGGTGAATTGAAAACAAGACTTTCAAGTTTGCAGGCATTGCAACAAGCTAGGGTGAAAGGTGTGTTTCTAGCTAGCTAAGCATTCTGATTACATTGCCTTACATCAGCCTAGCTAGTTCTGCTAACAGGTACTCACTGTATGTCCACTACTAGACTTCACCACCGGTCAAATCTGACTACACATGTAGCTTTGCCATTAAATGGAAAGTCTGCTGTTGTTCCAGGTGGCCAAGAAGGTCTGGTCTTATCAGTGGGTCTGTGTTTGCTGCTGTTAGAGCCTTTATAGCAGGTGTGTTTTCCTCAACCTTTCCTCTACACACTCATTCACACACACACACACACACTCACACTCTCTTTGGACTTTAAGCAGAAGGCACGGAGTTGAAGCAGTACAAAACTCATACATAAACACACCCTTGAGCTATGGATAACAACTCGGTGCTTGAGCATTCTCTCTCTCTGTCTCTCTCTGTCTCACTCTCTCTTTCTGTCTCTCTCTCTCTCTGTCTCTCTCTCTCTTTCTCTCTCACTCCCCGTTAGTCAGATTTCACAGGGAAAGTGAAAGAAAATACCGTTTAGCCCAAACCTTGGTGCAAGGTGTAAAATCCCCTTATGACAAACTCGCCCCACGCCCTCCTCCCCGTCTTCAGCGCTGCTCAATTATTAATAGATATACAGAGAGAGCGACGCTTCTGATGGACTGTCAGCAGGCATTTCGCAGGCACAGATCTGGCGGGCCCTGAGAACACACACTGAAGCTGACAGTGTAAAGACGCAGCAACGGTTTAAGGTCAAACACACTCGATGCTCCTGAGAGAGGGGGAGAAGAACAGGGAGAGGATGAGAGGAGAGAAAGAGAAAGAGCGAGAGAGCTAGCGCTGAAGTGTATTAGTCATCCTCTGACAGAGCTGAATGCGTGTGTGGGTTGGTTTGACTTTGGGGAAGACTGTGCTGGAAGCTTCTGGAGTTTGTTGTGAATGCTGCTGTAAGCTGTTTCACTGGTGACATATTTATGCGCTAGGTTCAATTTCCAAGCATCTGCATGACTCGAGAAGAAAGCTGAGGGAGGAGACAGAGAGACTCGATAAAGAATAAGAGTTGATGACTCAAGTGTTGCAAAATTCAGCGTATGATAAACTTCTACTGTAAAACAACACAATACCTGTAACAATCGATCATACTAACGAGAGCTGTCAAAGATGTTCGTAACATATCCGTAATGTTTTCACGCCGTTAATTTTCCTAGATTGACCCTGTGAACCATCCATGGTAGTGCAGGCTGAAGCCCAGCTGCTCCTGTGCTGTTTATTAATATGATAGAACCCGCATTTTGTTCAGATACAGCTTTTAAATGGCCTTTAAAGCAATACTTTCAGCACCTTTAACATAGTATATGGGCAGAAGACCTATAGATAAAATGCAGCAAGCTAACAAAAGCAACAGCAAAGTGGAAAGTTCCCCTTAAGAGCCTCCACTATCCACAAGCTGTATGCATGAGATTGGCTTTAGAAAAAATAAGTACCATTTAAAATCGATTGCGTTAATGGATTACTAACACATTCATCTTGACAGTGCTAGTTAGTAATATTAAAATGATCAGAGGTGCTGACACGGGTTGATGATGTTGTATATCAAAGCATGTCATGCATAAAAGAATATATCTTGGGAAAAAGCCGTTTGCTAGACACTTACTTATGGTTCTGCGAAGGGTAGAGTTGGGCCTTTCAGAGGACGGCACCAGCGTGATCGTATCCCTTTGTAATCCAGTCTTGAACTGCACTGTCTTTAGAAAATAAAACCAAAATGACAAATCTAGCATGGAATTTCTTCTTTAAGGGTTATTGCCATTGTTAGCATGGCTGGTAGCCGTCAAATTAGGCCTTGGCTTATGTCTGGCAATCATTCAGAGGCTGTACTACTGACTTGTTGATCATTCAGAGGCTGTGTTCCTGACTTGTTGATCATTCAGAGGCTGTGTTCCTGACTTGTCGATCATTCAGAGGCTGTGTTACTGACTTGTTGATCATTCAGAGGCTGTGTTCCTGACTTGTTGATCATTCAGAGACTGTATTACTGACTTGTTGATCACTCAGAGGCTGTGTTCCTGACTTGTTGATCATTCAGAGGCTGTGTTCCTGACTTGTTGATCATTCAGAGGCTGTGTTCCTGACTTGTCGATCATTCAGAGGCTGTGTTTCTGACTTGTCGATCATTCAGAGGCTGTGTTTCTGACTTGTCGATCATTCAGAGGCTGTGTTACTGACTTGTTGATCATTCAGAGGCTGTGTTCCTGACTTGTTGATCATTCAGAGACTGTATTACTGACTTGTTGATCACTCAGAGGCTGTGTTCCTGACTTGTTGATCATTCAGAGGCTGTGTTACTGACTTGTTGATCATTCAGAGACTGTATTACTGACTTGTTGATCATTCAGAGGCTGTGTTCCTGACTTGTTGACCATTCAGAGGCTGTGTTCCTTACTTGTTGACCATTCAGAGGCTGTGTTCCTGACTTGTTGACCAATCAGAGGCTGTGTTCCTGACTTGTTGACCATTCAGAGGCTGTGTTCCTGACTTGTTGACCATTCAGAGGCTGTGTTCCTGACTTGTTGACCATTCAGAGGCTGTGTTCCTGACTTGTTGATCATGCAGAGGCTGTGTTCCTGACTTGTTGATCATGCAGAGG